>NC_060886.1:1374491-1674491 GCF_014805685.1 Silurus meridionalis
ACAGAATCTAAAAGTTTAAATGTGAAAGAAAAGAAAAAAAAAGTTGTGAAAAATTCTGCGGTGGTTTTGAAAAGGAAGTGCGATGATGGAGGGCTGCGGGTCGACGGTGCCGTAATCGAGACGATCTCGGACGAGCTCATTAATCTGCAGAGACATCAGTGAGAAGCGGGGATTGTTCGGAGAGTGCAGGATGAATGAGGAGATTAATGTAGATAGGCGTGATTTACGGTTTGTTAATGATATTTCACGGCTCGGTGTTCTTATTAAACCGTACACGGGGACGCGTTTCACCGCAACACGAATCGTCTTCTTTTAATAATTGAGTCACTTTGTGATGTGATCGATGTTCAGCCAGTTCATCTCCTGGTGGAGAAAGTGGATTTCTCAAAATCTTCAGGCCTTTTGTTTCACATTCTTGGAGAAACTTTGCAGAGAATGTTTTGTGCATTGGAGTTTTGTGTGTGTGTGTGTGTGTGTGTGTGCATGTGTATGATGAAGGGGTGCTGTCGCTAATTAACGAGGGCTTCAAGCCAAACTCCTGAGGAGAACCGGCACGTCTGTGTGTGAGTTCACTTAATTGAGAGCCAGCATCAGCTGTTCATGAGCTACAGGGCCTCCTTAACTCTGCTCCATTAAAACTCCTGCCGATTTTAGAGGAAAAGACCTTAACAGTTGATGAAAACAGAGCAAAGTTTAAAAAAGGACACAAAAATGAAGTTTCATCAATTTGATTAATAATAGAAATGACAGGAATCCTCCACTTGCTTTGCTTTTCACCATTATATCACCAAATCTGATTGGTAATGATGTCAGTATTCACTTTGTTCACTATATGGACAAAAGAATTGGGACACCTGACCTTTCCTGCTCTATGTGGTTTGTCTTCAAACTGTTACCACAAAGCTGGAGGCGCTCGATTGTACAGGACGTCTTTACTTGAACTTGGAAACCCAAAACCTGTTCCAGCATGGCAGTGAATGAGTCATGAGTATGACCCTAACATTCTAACATTCTGCTGTTTCTCTAAGATTTAAGGCTCACTCATGGAAGAGTTGGTGCTGGTGTTGAATATAATATATGTTCTATAATGATCTTAGATTTTGAGTTGTAGAAAGATCATCACTCATAATCACACACTCCAGTGCTCATGTTAGTTCTCACTCTCCAGTGTTCTGTAGTGTTTAAAGACTATAATCACACTCTTGATGTCACCGAAATGAGGATGGGTTCCCTTTTGAGTCTGGTTCCTCTCAAGGTTTCCTCCTCATAATATCTTCTTCATCATCAGAGATGAACACACATCGTTCACTTAGATTTCAGTTCTATAATTCTTACATTATGTAAAGCTGCTTTGAGACAAAACGCATTGTGAAAAACGTTACAGAAATAAACTTGAATTGGAAACTTGACAAAGGCTACATGCTCACCTCACATCTTCATAGGTCTTCCTGGTTCCCCCTCGTTTGCACCTTTATTTTAGTTTGTTGAATTTTTGATGATGATTAGGGGAGCTGATGGGTCTATTTAACGCTGATCTGAGCCTAATCCTGAATATAGTAATGACGCATGGACAGCGACATGGTGCTACATGGTGTTACAACCAGCAATGAACTGTAAGGAAGTAAATGTATTTTCATTTGGGAAGATTTTAAGTGTAACTTCACTACATTTCAAAGTCAAATCTCAGACTTTTTACTCAACTACATTTTTGTGAAATCAGTTATTTATGAAGATAAAAATGTAACTGGTCAAAGAAGCAGCAAGTCACCAAACAGAGTCGAGCGCAAGTTCAGCATCAGTTCAGCAGCAAGCAGAACATTTTAAGAAGAATAATACAAATAAACCTTGAAGCAAAATGTTCCTGCTTTCAAACCCTGTTATTTCATTTGGTTTTAAAGGAACTTGTTTAGCATCAAAGATTTGGGTTCATGATAATTGTAATAGAAATCAGTGTTTGAGTCATTAATATGATTCTATTAATAGATCAGTGTGCTGAGAGTCACATTCGAGTCTTTACACATAAACTGAGGTGATTAAGTAAAGAATCTTGTGATAAAAATGATCATAGGAACATTATAGTTATAATAAATCACTACTTTGGATACTTCATTACATTTGAAGGTAAAAACTTTTGTACTTTAAATCAAGTGAAAGTTTAAAGAGATACTTTTAATATTCAATTTAAAATGTTTAAATACATGGTTTGTGTAATTGGTCCACTAGTGATTATGATATTGTCCTGCAAGTTCATATGTATGAAAAAGAACTGAACCTTTAAAAAATCCTACCCCTCTCTCGGTCAAAATTTCTCATAACACTCTCGTAAGAAATAAACCGTCTATCATACAGATAAATCATCCCACTATTAAATTACACACTAACATCAATATCTCTTTTTAATCCAATGCATCTGGACTCCATTCATTTCCAGAATCATGCCTATAAAAAGATCTTCATATTCTCCAGCTCCTGTTCCTCAGGAGATCTGATGGGGATTGTGTTACGACGTGTTACCGTACGTCTTTTGTTGCGTTAATCAGATGGCTTTCTAATGATATTAAAAGGCGCCTTTATTCTTCCTCGTGAAGTTCAATTGTGTGTAAGAAATGAGATTTGGAAGTGAGCGAGCTGTTTAAAGCAAAGGCTCCGAGGAGCAACATCCCGGCCTTTAATAATGTCTAATAAAGCTCCCTCGGGTCAGCCTTTTCATTTAGCACACATCACATCAGAGAGTCACGCTCACTCACACTCTTCTATCATCACTTCCTCACTTATTCCTTTACTTATTCACTCATTTACTTATTAACTCCAATACTGACAGTCTGACTACTACTACTGACTCTACCCATTCCCTCGCAACCCAAAATAATAAACATGAAGCAATTTATTCAGAAACTCGTTTTTATCTTGACAAAATCATTTACATAGAATTTTTGCATTTCTTTTGCATTTTAATTTTTGTTTGTTTATTCGTGAGTGTTCTCACAGTTTCATTCTGATAAACACTATGTTAAAGCTTTGTGTGTGTGTGTGTGTGTGTGTGTGTGTGTGTGTGTGTGTGTGTATACATAGCGTTCCTCATCTAGAGTGTAATAATGGCACAAAATAGTGAGAACCCTGAGGCAGTGTTTATTTCCACACTGTACGTGTTATAAAACATTACACAGTTACGATCACCGTCAAAAAAACGACGAGAAACAATTCGATAAAACTACAACAGCAGCTCTCTCTCTCTCTCTCTCTCTCTCCATAAGTGAACATGACCTAGTATTGCCGCCATTTTTTCTGGGCCAGAGCTTTACTAAGGCAAAGTGGAAAACTCTTCTGTTTCAGAGGAAAAGAAATTAGAAATTCTATTTTCAAAACCATGGACAGCGACATCCTTCAGACTAAAGAGGAGAAGGACCACCGGGCTTATTATCAGCGCTCAGTTCAAAAGCCTGCATCTTTAATGATAAGGTAGTACATTAGTGCCAATGAAATCAGGAATTTAAGTGCGGTGACTGGGCAGGTGGTTCCATGATAGATATCACTCCAGACGTCTACTTCAGTATGTAATGGTGTTTATTGAGGTGTGGAATGGGAGACATGTTGGTTCAGGATTTCTTTCACTTTCCAGAATAAGTCTCCAAAACAACCCCAAACCTTCAAGCTTCCACCTCCGTGCGTGAGTGTGAGTGTGAGTCTGATCCTATCTTCTCTAATGTTCTCCGTCTTACACAAGTTCTTCTGTTAGAGACAAAAATGTCCCATTTGGGCTCCACAGAACTTTCTTCCACTCATTTAGTGTAAAATTCTTTCCATTTACCCAGGAACAAAAGAAACATCCATACATCTCAAACACCATAAAGGATCACATCAGGAAAGGCTCCTTCAATGCTGAAATGTATCTAGAGTTTTTAGAGCAACAAATGCTTCCAATTAGATGACATCATTTTTAGAGAAGGCTTTACATATTTCATCCATACAATGCTAAACCACATGCTGCATTTATTACAACAGCATTAGATTAGATTACATTAGATTAGATTTAACTTTATTGTCATTGTGCAATGTACATGTACAGAGCCAATTAAATGCAGTTAGCATCTAACCAGAAGTGCATAAATGCATATTTACAATAGATAACAGTAGATAAATAGTGTATGAGGTCCATATATACAGGTGTGAGGGTGATTATTGTTCAGAAGGTTCAGTAGGTAAATACTGTGCAAAGATTTTGAATAGACAGACATGCCGGAAGATAATATACTCAAATGACATTATATATTCATGTATAAGTATGAATGTTTGCATGATACAGTATATACAGTATAAATATGGGTGAAATGTACAGTAGTGCAAATGTGAGTTATGGATGGTGCAAAAAAATGTGTAGTGAATAACCAGTGTAAAATACACAGAAAGTGACAATGCAGTATTGAATCAGCTGCTCAGTGCAGTAACAGCTACAGGAAACAGCTATTCTTCAATCTGTTTGTGCGGCTCTAAAGCTGTAGGCTGTAGAGTCTGCCCAATGGGAGAAGAGTGAATAATCCATGGTTAGGGTGAGAGGGATCTTTGATTAATGCCCCTCACCCTTTGCAGACAGAGTTTATTGTAACTGGCTTGATAGTAGAAGAGTCTGTGTGGCTGCAGTTCAGACCGTTCACCAACTAGAAACATTTTGTGAAAAATACAACAAAGAAAACCCAGGAGTGTTGAGCAACCAGAATCTTGTATCAGACGCAAATTTCCTCTCCCAGACCTTCACCCAGGACTGTACTGTACAAAACTCATTATACACATTATACAGTAGGTTTACTGGTCGGCGCTATTTTGTGTGTTGTGTATTTGTCCCACACTGTCTTGTGTTGTCTGTTTGCACTGTCTGTGTCTTGTACTGTTTGCACTCGGCTGCACTTTATGTGGCGAGGACACTTACTTTAGTCCTCAGCTCTGTGTATTTTCTGCAGTTCTAGTTGTGTGATGTCACTCTATGTTGTTTTATGTAGCACCAGGGTTCTTTTACAAAAATGTCCAAATGTCCAGCTCACAATCACAGCTCACACACAAATACAACGAAGACTGTGTCGGACTCGATATTGGCCCACACCCACGTTACTTCCTGTTTCCTACACTGCGAATGAGCGGTGAAATCAAAAGCCGAGTCATATATCAGAGGCAGGACGTCGTTAGCGCTAGCAGCTTTGATGATTTTCTTCCTGTAATGTTCTCATGGAGACATTATTTCTAATCCTAATGGCCGTGCTGCGTTACGTCTAAAGCACACACTGATCTATACTGTCACGGCCAATGTGATTAAGCTCCATGAAATCTTAATGCTAATGAAATGTAGCGTCATGGCTAAGCGTGTTTTCTTTTATTATAAATGGTGTGTTTGTTGTCTCTCTCTCTCTCTCTCTCTCTCTCTCTCGTTCTCTCTCTTTCAGTACTAGTGTGTTGTGTCAGCTCCTCCACTCAGGTGATGCATGAGCCAATATGCACACTCAACATGGCACATCAGCAGGAAAATCGCTCTCCTCCACAAATAGCAGGCTAAAAAACGGACGCTAATCCTCGCCTCGTAAACCGGCGCAGGACGCGGCAGGACGCCCAGGGGTTCGGAGGAGATTTGGAAATGTCATGCCTTTTTTTTTCCTCTTTCAGAATTCACTCGTGCATCAGTGCACTTGCTTTAATAGTGTGTGAAATAGCAGCTGGGAGAATTGGTGCTCCTCCAGGGCTAACCTTAAAAACGCTCTGAGATCATCTCACACACAAACACACACACACACACACACACACACACACACACACACACACACAAACAAGTCTCTTGTAGTTTAATCTGATTTAGTCAAATCTAGTGAAATGTAGCCTAGTCTAGGGTAGTTTAATTTAGTCCAATCAAATCTAGTCTAATTTAGTTTAGTCAAATCTAAATCTAGTCTAGTCTAATCTAGCCAAATCCAGTTTAGTTAAATCTAGCCTAGTGTATCCCAGTCTAGTGTAGTCTACTCTAGTCCAGTCTACTCTAGTGTAGTTTAGTCTAATGTAATCTAAACTAGTCTAGTGTAGTGTAATCTAGTCCAGTCTAGTCTAAATTAGTCTAGTCCAATCAAGTTCAAGATCAATATCAATATATATCTTAATACCATTATTCTGTTTATTGTATTTCATTTCCTAATATCCCATATCCGTTTTGTAATATCCCGTATTTCATTACCTGAATTCCCATATACAATTTACTAATTTCCTGCATCTAATTTTTTTTTACTTTTCTATGTCCCAGTACACAATTTCCTGTATCCCATTTCCCAATTTTCCAATTTCCCATATATAATTTCCCATTTCCCAAATCTCATTTCCCAATTTGCTATTTTCCATATATGATTTTCCATTTTCCTGCATCCTATTTTTTTAATTTTCCCATATCCCATTTCCCAATTTCCTGTGTCCCATTTCCAGTATCCCATTCCATAATTTCCCATTGTTTCAGTATCGGTTGGTTTCTTGAATGTCTTGTTGCAGTTCTTATCATTTCCAAGTGCATCATCAGTTCCTCTAATTTCTAATGTAATGTGCCATATGTAGTCAACTGTGTGTGTGTGTGTGTGTGTGTGTGTGTGTGTGTGTGTGTGTGTGTGTGTGATAGAGATCACATCCTTTAATCATAGCAATTTGAGATGAGCAGAAGAGCGTCCTCGTGTCTATTGTTATTGTAATCAATAATAATGAATAATTGCTTATTTGAAGTGTTTATTTCTGAAGGAAAAGAGAAAAGAATTAGACTCAAATCTTCACACTCACATTGACTCTGAGTTACACATCAGTGAGACAATAAGCTCACTTTTAGATTCAATATTTTTAATTATAATGTATAGACCATTACATTTATTTCCATCGCTTTTTGTCAGATGCCTTTTTCCAGAGTGACTTACATTCATGTCATTTATAGACTTGAGCAGTTAAGGGTCTTGTTCAAGCTTGGTGGTTTTGGGATATGAACTCACAACCTTCAGATCAGAAGTCCAACATTTTAACCACTGAGTTGCCATTTCTCATGAACTCATCATTTCCATTGCGCAGTGTGTTTATGTACATTATTCAATAATCATTGAACCATAGAAACCAGTGTAGAAATCAGAATCTGGAGGTTAAATAGTGTCCTAATGGACAATAATGGAGTTAAGTAGCATAAATTACATGATGATGTAAAATCAAAGTGCTGGATGGAGTTTTGCAGGTTCCGAATGCTCCTTTGTATGAAACAAAGGCTCAAGGTATCTCCTTGTCTCCCTCTCCTGCTGTGTTGCACTTGCTTATGATCTAATCAGTGATCTGAGTGAATGTCAAAGCTAAGTTGTGAACCGTGTGGTATTTCTATGATAATGAAGTGGTCTGAGAGAGAGATAGTTATCTGAGCCAGGACGGCTACTTCCCTTGCATGTCTTGTTTTTACTTATCACCTGAGAGCTTTGTTCTCCTTCTGAGAGACCGCCTCCCAAAATGTGTATAAAACAACAATACTAAGTTCTTAAAGTTGTTTGACTCCAGCGCCGAAGCAGTAGGCTCTGACGTGTCGGCTCCTCTGAAATAAAGACCACTCCTTAAAGATATCCAAGTCTTTTGGTCTTTGCTGGAAAAATAAGTTTACGACAGATGGTGCCGTGACCCGGGTAGAGTTTTCTCACATGACATCGCTATTTTTTTTAACCCATTTTTTTTCCTAAGCAACTGCCATCTAGTATTCAAAGAACCTCTACAGAACAGTACATGTAGTTATCCTCTGCTATGTCCGGGAAGTGTTAACTAACAGCTGCATGGTTTTGTTAACAAATAAGTGGTCCTCTATTTATCAGGTAGGAAGTTGGTTTATCGTCTGTTTAAGCAGGGAAGGTTAACGTCTGCATTAAAGACCACTGCTGAAAGATATCCTGGTCTTCGTTGGAAAAAAATGTTTACAACAATACCATGTGATCTACAAGTTATAGAAGGTGTTCTATTAGTCTTTAATGGTATCGGAAATAGCAATAATATGCCACCAACTGTGGGCAACCAATACCCGGAAGACCATTACATCATTACAGCTTCTATTCAAACCAATACAATTCCAATTATAACTATTTAAAATCAGATTTTGTTACATTTGATAAGATGAACATTTGTAAGGAAACTGAAAACATCTGTTTTTAAAACATCATTATCTAATTACATCACTAATTACAGTTATATTGATATACAGATATTGGCAAAAGTATTGGGACACCGGACTTCCAGCCATACGTGTTCCTTCCCCAGATTGTTCCCACAAAACTGGAGACACGCAATTGTCTTTGGATGCTGCAGCATGAAATGATTCCTTCAGTTGAACCGGGAGACCTAAACGTGTTTCAGCATGACAATACCCCCCGTGCACAACGCCAGCTCCATGAAGATCTGCGCTACAAGGGTTGGAGTGGAAGATCTCCTGTTTATTTTGGAATAAATGTGAACGCTGACTGCACCTCAGGCCCCCCTCACTACACTACATCACTACTTGACTTTACTGACACCCTGGTGGCTGAATGAATCTCCACAAATCTCCACAGAATCTAGTGAAACATCTTCCCAGAAGAATGAAGCTGATTCTAACAGCAAATGTGGACTGGGATGTTCTAAAAAAGCACATATCAGTCTTATGGTCATATAATGTATCTCCTAGGTCTTGTTCCTTTTTATCCAGTTTGAAGTGAGATGTGTGATCGATGCATGGCTTCACCTTTTCCGAATGTGTGTGTGAGAAGCCTGGCGAGATTTGTGTGCAGTAACGGCGAGTGTAAATCTGGTGCGTGTAAATGCGTTTCTTTGCTTCACGCTCGCTTGCATGTGTTGGTTGATTTCTCCTTAGAGGCGAAGAAGAAAACACAGGGTGGGACAGTGAACTTCTTTCTTCGTTCTGCTCCACGGCTCAGCAGCAGGACATCGAGTGCTGTTCTTAAGGTTAATTAGAAAAATTATCTCATCAGCCGAGAAGATCGACATTCTCTCTCTCATTCCCTCTCCCTCTCTCTCATTCCCTCTCTCCCTCTCTCTCTCCCTCTCTCTCTCTTTCCGAGTAGACGTGCTGATCTCGGGCGAGTCTGTTCTTTAGCCTCCTGTGATTTGTCTCTGTCTGAGTCCATGATGGCTTCAATTCTCTTTCTCTCTCTCTCTTTCTCTCTCTCTTTCTCTCCTGCCAGTTCTCTTTAGTTCTCTCCCTCACTCTTTATTCTCCTCAGTGAGCTCGCTACTCACAGGATAGCAGATTAAATGAGGCAGAACATCCTTCACTCACTTCTTCTCTCTCCTTTCTTTTGCTCTCTCTCTCTCTCTCTCTCTCGCTCTCTCTCTTTCTCTCCTCCAGCCATATTGAGCTTCACTACTTTCATTCCAGCTCTGTGTCTCTCCCCATATCTCTTCCTCGAGCGATCACGGACATATTTGGCCTCTCCCACTCTTTCTCTCTCTCTCTCTCTCTCTCTCTCTCTCTCTCTCTCTCTCTCTTCTGCGAGTGGATGATATAGAGAAGAGCACTTGATTTCTCTGATGTCTAAAACTCCTGAGCTGCTCTGATGAAGCGAAGCCGACCGTTTACATTCCGTTCTTAAGCAGCGCAGATACAGGAATCCCATTATTACAGAGGAAGATAAGGGCGAGAAAAAAACGGACGTGTATGAATCTTCAGTTTGTGCATTCGGCTCGGAAAAAGAATAACAATTTCCGCGTATCTCACCTCGACCCTCCAGCGTCTTTAGAATAAATGCATGCTTTCAGGCTGAGTAAATATCGCCGCTTGCATCACCGTGGTCCTGTTTTCTCGCAGAGATGCTCAGACATCCGGCCGTAAGGTCGAGAGTCTCCCACAGCGTGGCATGGCGTCTCACCTCCGGAGCTTCGCTTAGCGCTTTGTTCGTGATCAGCGCCGACATTCGGCAGATTTGATTAGATAACGTGATTTTTTACCGCCCAAAATCATTAGTCAATTAGCGATCAGTCAGAACAGGAAGGAAGCCGAGGCCAGACGTGAGCTACGTTTGTGTACGCCGTTTAAAACCAAAACACGCGAGTGTGGCCGAATGGAAAAGTTTGCAGACACCTGATCATAAGAGTGGATCTGAACATCCCAGTCCACATTTAATCCCCATTTGCTTCTATAATAAGCTCCAGTCTTCTGGGAAGATGGTTCATTAGATTTTGTGGAGATTTGTGGAGATTCATTCAGTCACAAAGATGTTAGTAAAGTCAGGTACTGGTGTAGGTGGGATGTGGTGAGGAGGCCTGGGGGGCAGTCAGCGTTCACCAGCGTTCACCATTCATCCCAAAGGTGAACAGAGAGGTTGAGGTCAAGGCACCATAGCAGGCCACTTAAGATCTTCCACTACCTGCTGATGGAACCTGGGTTTTTAAAGGTTATAATGAGAAATGTATTGGCTTGGATGGAAACTCTGATGATGTAGCCTTGGAGTTTGTTGCCTTCTGCTGGTGGCGTATTATTACTATGTCTGATAGCAATAAAGACCAAAAGAACAAATAGCAAAATTATTATTTTATATAGAAGATTCTACTTTTTTTTTTTTACAAATTCATCAAGTTGCCATGGTTCCTCTCATTTATGAGTTCCTAAATTTTTCAAAAATAAACAAAAAGTTTTTGTTTAGTGTAACTTATAATCAGTGGTGGATGAAATACACAAACCATGAATTATTTAAATGTGACTCCAGTAAAAGTAAAAGTGTCGCTTTAAACTTTCACTTGAGTAAAAGTACAAAAGTTTTTGCCTTTAAATGTACTTTAGTATCCAAAGTACATATTTATTATAACTATAATGTTCCTATTATCATTTTTTATCACAAGATTCTTCACTTAATCACCTCAGTTTATGTGTAAAGACTCGAATGTGACTCTCAGCACACTGATCTATTAATAGAATGATATTAATGACTCAAACACTGATTAATTTCTATTATAATGATCATGAACACAAAACCTTCTTTATAACGACTTGAATTAAAACATGTAAATGAGGTCACGTGTGTTGTGGTGAGTTCGAGTCTGGAGTTTCTTCATCATTTATTCCTCTCTAAATGTTCTGCTTGATGTTGAACTGATGCTGAACTGTATGTTGGTGATCAGTAGATGCACCGAGCGCCGATCAGAACACGTGTAAAACAGAGCTGGGCAGGACAAATCAAAGGTCATCACCATCAGGCCCTAGTTTGAGCATCTCTAGTTAATCTCACAGAGATCTGATACCTTAGTTAGATACTTCAGAATGTTTCTTATTGCATTTATCTATAGCATTTTAATGGCAAAACTCGTCCCCTGGTGGTCTAGTGGTTAAGATGCAGCGCTCTCACCGCTGCGACCAGGGTTCGATTTCCGGTCAGGGAACCATCCCCAGCCACTCTCAGTGCCGGTCCCAAGCCCGGATAAATTGGGGAGGGTTGCGTTAGGAAGGGCATCCAGCGTAAAACATATACCAAATCAAAACATGCGGAGGATCCGCTGTGGCGACCCCTAACGGGAGAAGCCGAAAGAAAGTTTATTTTAATGGCAAAACTCAAATTTGAAAGAAAACACAAAAGTATAAATGGTTCATTAAAAAGCTTACAAATGTTTTAAACTGTTTTGTAAATGTCCCTGCAAATGCATAATAAAATGATAATAAAAAAAACAGCTATTAATTCCACATGAATATATTTCAGCTTGTGCCCCAGATGCGGTTTGCGAGCTCCGACTAGTGCGCTCTCTGACCGTCCAATCAGAGGATGTGAAAATGCTGGGGTTTGTAAAGCAAGTCGCAATCTGATTGGTTAAAGCAACAGTTTCAAAGAACATGGAGTTTATGATTAAAAAAAAGGCTCTGAAGGCCTTACGTCAGTTTCTTTTGACCCCAACAACATGTAATGTGATGTCTGAAATAAAAAACTCCTATAAAAACTTTTTGGGCACCCAAGAAAAAAAGCTATTAAAATAAAGAAAAAAGACTGTGGAATCATTTTCTACATATTCATGGACAAAAATAGATTCAAATGTGAGGCAGTGATTCTGATTCTGATTCTGAGTTTAGAGAAGCAGAGAAGGACTTGCTGGCCCTGATGGCCTTCCACTGCATTAAACAATAATTTGATGTACATTTGTGTTACAGTTTTTTGTTTTAGAAACGCCGTATACGAAGGCGTGTCAATGGTTATGAATCCTGATGTATTATTTCACCGGGGAAACAATAACCAACATCTTAATGGTCTATCAATGTGGAATGCTGCTGTTGAAACCTTGTATATTATTAGATTATATTACAATGTTAAAGTCCTAGCTAATATAATCACCAGTACATGTAACCATTAGTCTTAATAGTTCGTCTTCTTTCCCAACAATTCTAAATTCACATCTAGTTAAAGATGCCAAACCAGTGTCTCAGACCTTTCATTATTCATCCTCTCAGAGGTGACCATTCCTCTTCACTGAGCCAATTATCCTTAATAATGTGTCCTTACAGAAGATCAAGAATAAAACCCTCCATGTCATGTGCTTATTGGAAAATAACTGCACTATCCAAATGTTCCGGGTTGAATCAGCACCGATTGTCAGTGATGTACGACCTCACCGTTACTTCATCAGGTAAAGTCCTATCTCCTCTTATCGCGCTCGTAAACGGCGTTTATGAGCAGCAGCTGTCACTGGGCTCGCACTCCATCATCTCTACAGCGCCGTCTTCTTCACAAGGATCAGAAAACTTTACCGCCATTAAACACAGGTTCCAGACAAACTACAGGTCAGAACTCTGAGTCAGAGATTCGTAAATCAGCACAACGATGTTGGATTTTTTAATTAGTATAGAAAATAGTCATTTTTGTAGACATGAACATAATTCATATGTATAATCGTTGCTGTGGAAAGTCTCCAGTGTCAGTGCAGGACAGAGGAGTTTACACTTCGTTGTGGTTTCTTGGTCACATGACAATTTGTTTTCTTTAGGAAACAACTGCTCACAGCTGCTGTAACAGAATTGAGAAGAGGAACTTACTCTATGTAGATCATAAGATCTGTATGTGAATCTTCTTGAACATTCCATTTCACATGTAGTCCCAAATTGTTGTTATATTGGGCTCCACTCTTCTGGGAAGATGTTTCACTAGATTTGTGTGGAGATTTATTCAGCTATAAGGGCATTAGTCAAGTCAGGTGGTGATGCAGGTGAGTTGAGGAGGCCTGGGGGGCAGTAAGTCACATTCATGTTCAATAGGGTTTATAAAAGGAGATCTTCCACTTCAATTTATGTAGAGCAGATCTTCATGGATCTTCATGGTTTTGTGCACAGGGACACTGTCATGCTGGAACAGGTTTAAGTCTAGTTCAAAATTACTGCATCGTGTTACTCAAGACGTCTTATTCAATTGTGTGTCTCCAATGGGAACAGTTTTGGGGGAAGAACCAGACACTGTATAGCTGGAAAAATCCCAATACTTTTGTCCTGTGCATGTTTTAGGATCATCCCATGAGTATTGTAAAATGGATAAAAAGCAAATACATTTTGTATTTCCTACTAACAGATTGATTCTCTGCGAAAAATAAACAGAATAAAGCCAAGTGATGGAGAAATGTCGCCCTCTTCCACACGGAGTTCTACTCGCCTTCTCTAGCGCTCTGATGGTCGTAAATATCAGTTGGCACGACCCTCGGAATCATGACCTCATCATTAATATGATACGACAGTGTGATGGATCTGAGCATTGTTCCAGCAGTGTGTCTCCATGCTGACTCCGGCCTTGGCTCGTATATCAACCACTACAGAGTGGACACTTTTAAGGGCTTCACGCTAAAAAAGAACTGAACCAAAAAGCAGTATTTTAGCCGTGATGGTGAGAGTGTGGGATTAGTGCTGTTCTGGCAGAGTCTGGATTGTTTCTTTAACGATACACTGCCGCACTCGGGTGAAAACCTTTCTTTATTATTCCTAGAATTATCTTTCATGGTTTTTATGATCAATTTCAGACTTCAGTGGATGTACGCTTTGCCATAACCATGCTAATTTATGCTAAGTCTGCTCTTGTTAGCATATGTTCTACATCATAATAAGTGTCAGTATATTAATAATACCATGTTCCCTTTGCCCAGTAATCCCAATGTTCTCTCTCTCTCTCTCTCTCTCTCTCTCTCTCTCTCTGTCTTGTCTGTAGTGATTCATCATGTTTCCAGGATCATTAACTTCCTGTTGAAACAACTGACAGAGAAAGTTAAAAGCAGAAGATTCATCCAGATCAATTCCATACACACTTCTTTTACTTTTTTCTCTATAGGTATATATTTCTTTTGCCAGGATTAAAGGGGAAATTCTAAACATTTAAAGTGTAAGAAGTATTTTCAAAAACTTTTCTATTAAGGTATTTAATGCCTTGCCTGCAACTCACCCCATATAACCCCCTTACCATATAACCTTCAATTAGATCCCTTCAGTGTATAGAATTACTGCTCTATACCTAAAGCCTTTAGAGTCTAGCTGTATCCCTTATTCCATTACATTTACATTTATGGCATTTGGCAGGCACTCTTATCCAAAATGACTGGGCAGTTAAGGGTCTTGCTCAAGTACCCAGCATTGGTAGCTTGGTGGTGCTGGATTTTAACTGCAAGGAGACATTTTTAAAGGTAGACATTAATAAATAAAGTACTTTCTTGTTCAGATCTGGTCTTAAAACATTTTCATACCACCTCCTTTAGCACTTTTTATAATCCCCTTTAGTGTTTAGCCCTATACATAACCCAGTTAAATATATAACCCTATAACTAACTTCTTTAACCTATAAATGACTCCCTAACCCCTTCAACCTATATCTTAATCCCTAACTCCTTCAACCTCTATCTTAATCCCTAACCCCTTCAACCTCTATCTTAATCCCTAACCCCTTTAACCTATATCTTAATCCCTAACCCCTTCTACCTATATCTTAATCCCTAACCCCTTCAACCTCTATCTTAATCCTAACCCCTTCAACCTCTATCTTAATCCCTAACCCCTTCAACATCTATCTTAATCCCTAACCCCTTTAACCTATATCTTAATCCCTAACCCCTTCTACCTATATCTTAATCCCTAACCCCTTCAACCTCTATCTTAATCCCTAACCCCTTCAACCTCTATCTTAATCCCTAACCCCTTCTACCTATATCTTAATCCTAACCCCTTCAACCTCTATCTTTATCCCTAACCCCTTCAACCTCTATCTTAATCCCTAACCCCTTTAACCTATATCTTAATCCCTAACCCCTTCTACCTATATCTTAATCCCTAACCCCTTCTACCTATATTTTAATCCCTAACCTCTTTAACCTATAGCTCTATCCCTAACCCCTTCAACCTATAGCTTATATTATATCCTCCCAGTCTCTAAGACACTAACAGATAGGAGCACTGTGTTACATCCCTAATCTGTATCATGTTATAATATAGAATTAAGCAGGAATGTTGATGTCACATGTATCGGGTTAAATCCGCACTCCCTCTAATTGTAGAACATTTCTTGGGTCTTGTTCATGACGACATACACTGTCCAGTCAGAGCGCTTCACTGCTGCTAACTGGTCATTATGAGTTCAGTATAGGCGTGAACATCGTTTATGTGTCGGAAGTTTGTAATTACCGTAATTCCAACATTATGTGAACACGTTATTATTGCCAAATTCCACTGGCTCACGAGTGTTCGACCATTCCACTTTCACACAATACACTGTGAAATGTTTTACACTGATCACATCTGGCTGTTACATAAAGCCACATAATTGTAGAGTTAATCTGATGGGAAAATCTGGTTCTAGGAAAGAGGTGGAAATGCAGAGAAGGAAAGATTAAAGTAAATTTATGATTTAAATAAAGTATAGCATTTATAAATAAAGGTTTTAGCAAGAAACTGGAAAAAAAGATGTCCCATGAGGACTGAGAATGTCTGAATAACTGAGTGAATGGGTGACTCAATGACTAAGTGTCTGATTGTCTGAGTGAGGAAGTGTCTGAATGACTAAGTGTTTGGGAGTCCAAGTGACAAATTGTATTAATGGGTGTGAGAGTCAATGAGTGTGAGTGTCTGGATGACTGAGTGACTGAATGTCTGGGTGTCTGTGTGATTAAATTACTGTGTCTGAGTTTGAAAGTGACTGAGTGTCTGAAAGTCTGAGTTCGAGAGTGACTAAATGTCTGAGAGTCTGAGTTAAAGAGTGACAGTGTCTGAGAGTCTGAGTTCGGGAGTGACGGAGTGTCTGAGAGTTTGAGATTAAGAGTAAATGAGTGTCTGAGTTTAAGAATGTATGAGAGTCTGACTTCGAGAGTGACTGGATGTCTGAGTTTTAATTTAAGAGTGACTGATTGTCTGAGTTTGGGAGTGACTGAATGTCTGAGAGTCTGAGTTTAAGAGTGACTGAATGTCTGAAAGTTTGATTTTGAGAGTGACTTAGTGTTTGTGTTTAAAAGTTTGAGAGTCTGACTTCGAGAGTGACTGGATGTCTAAGTGTCTGAGAGTCTGAGGTCGAGAATTAATGAGTGTTTAAGTTTGAGAGTGACTGAGTGTCTGAGTTTGAGAGTCTCTGAGAGTTTGAGTTCGGGAGTGACTGAATGTCTGAGAGTCTGAGTTTGGGGTGACTGAATGTCTGAAAGTCTAAGTTTGAGAGTGCCTGAGTGTCTGAGTGTCTGAGGGTCTGAGTTTGAGAGTGTCTAAGTGTCTGAGTGTCTAATAGAATGGATATTTGCCTGATTGATTGATAACATGATTAAATGAATAATAGATTCATGCTGTCATTTAGTCAGTGACCAATGCAAAACAGAAACAAAACAAAACAAAACATTGGACTCAGACGTCTGAAACTGATGAAAACATGTATTTCATTGAGAATCTAATGGAGTTTATTTGTGCAGTTTGAGTGAACAGTGTGAAATGTGGCAGTGTGTCTATCATGCAGTTTGTTTTTAATCAGAGAGTGTAATGTAGTGGAAAAGAGGTTAATTTGATTGGTCTTTACATTTCTATTAACAAATTAATTGAAGGGTTCGCTAAATGCGTGTCATTACAAAAATAAACAACGGCAACATTCATGAAATGAGGCAATTAATTACCAAAGACAGAGGCTCTCATTTTCACTAATGGGACAATCAAAATGCTAATGGACGCTAGTGCGGTGTAGGAAGAAATGTATACTTTCTCTGCTGATGTTTAACTCCGGACCTCCAACACACAGACACGCAATGTGATTGTTTTTTGCATGAAAACAAAGTACATATTTATGTGATTCTTAAATATTGTGATTAAAGTAAATGAAGACAGACAGACAGACAGACAGACAGACAGACAGACAGACAGACTTTGCCAACATGGACAAAACCAGAGGAAGTAGGCAGGTAGAGACTGAATACAAAGTAGTGACGGAATCACCAGAGCTTCCCTCTTCACCGCAGCCAGTGCAGATGTATATCACGGGCCGGTCTAGAGAACGTTAGTCAAGAAGGCAGACAACAGTCTTAGTGCATGTGGACAGCGTGTGGTGCTGAAGTTTCTAAATGTACCTTCAATTAATTAATGAACAAATATTGATGCTTTATGCAAATGTATGTTTATTATTAATGAAACCAAACTCAACATAGAGCATAAAGACAAAATATTATTTTAAAGAATATTATAAATATGTTTTAAATTTATGAAGCCGTACGTCGTTCGAATCTGTAAAGGGGCTATTTTTACTTTTATACACTATGAATGCCTGACTTTTTTGGAATTGTCTGATTTTTGGAGATGAGAACACGGCCATGGTCATATTCACGAAATCTTTCAAAATCCACACGTGCCATTCAGATTTGACAACGCCGCAACAGAGAGAGAAGAAGAACGCCTGGCAGGCATGCATTGTGGGAGTCTCACTCTTTTCTCTGTATGTTTGGATGATAGTATGGGTGTAGAAGGACTTTTACTTGTTAAATTACATTTTGAATTACCTAAATCATCATCGTCAGTCATATATACAGTATATATATTGCTATACTTTTCCCTTCTGGTTATATGCTAACTACATTTTATTGGCCCTGTACTTGTAATCTGCACAATGACCTAATCTAATCTAGTCTAATCTAATCCTATAAGGGTATCTGGCAAATGCTAAGCATGTAAATATAAAAGAACAAACCTACAGCAAGGTCTCGAACCACCACCTTGTGGCCCAGTAGCAGGTCAGAGAAGAGTTGCTACTGGACGCCAGGAACATTCTGGAGGAAAATGTCCATAGGTATACAGTACATGTGGTTCAATGTTTCATTATTCCTCCACTCTCAACTTCAGTTCTTCCCTGCAGTCCTTGTAGTTCTCGGTGCTTCTGGTGTGTATGCATCACTATGACATTTAGCATGATTTATGCTAACCTCGTATCTGCCTATGAAGTAGACAGTATTTATGTGTTGTTTTTGTGGTGAACTAGTCAGAGTCAAATGCAGTGCATAGAAGTGCCACAAACTAAGTGCCACACACTTCTATGATATCTATCTATCTATCTATCTATCTATCTATCTATCTATCTATCTATCTATCTATCTATCTATCTATCTATCTATCTATCTATCTCTACAACCTTTCCATACATCCATCAATTTATCCATCCCTTGATCTTTCTATCTGTTTTTCCATCCATCGATCAATTCATCTATCAATCCATCCATCCATCTATCCATCCATCCAACCATCCATCCATCCATCCATCCATCCATCCATCCATCCATCCATATTTTAATCCACCAATTGATCCATCCATCTATTAATTCATCCATCTATGTATTTATCCATTCATCCATCTTTCCATCCATCCATCCATCTTTTTATCCATCTATGGATCTATCTTTTCATCCATCCATCCATCCATCCATCCATCCATCCATCCATCAATACATACATACATTAATTTTTCCACCTATCTATTTTTTATCCATCCATCCATCCATCCATCCATCCATCCATCCATTGATTTTTTGATTTATCTTTTTTTAAACTATCTATCTATCTATCTATCTATCTATCTATCTATCTATCTATCTATCTATCTATCTATCTATCTATCTATCTATCTATCCATTCCTTCATTCATCCTACCCTTAGTCCATCCATCAATCCATCTACTCATATATCCATACACAGGTTTTTCCACTCATTTACTTTTTACCTATTCATCCATCCATCCATCTTTTTATCCATCTATGGATCTATCTTTCCATCCATCTATCCATCCATCCATCCATCCATCCATTCATCCATCCATCCATTCATTATCTATTTATCCATCCATCCATCCATTTGTTAGAAAGTCTCAGTATAAAGTTTTGGAGTGATACCTCAAAGAAGTGAGATGTGATGTTGGTAGAACTGAAATGGCATCATCACTATCACCTGAAAATTAGTTTACATTTCATTATGAGTCACAGCTGGTGAAGGTCACAGCAAAGTTAAACGTCTGAAATACTTTTCCTTGCTGTTTAAGGTCCGCTGCATTAACACACTTCACGTGGAGCTTTGTTTTTACACGTGTGAGTCGAGCGTAACCTCCTCAGAACCCCGCTGAAACCCCAGTTTTCCTGCGCTGTGCTTCATTCAGACAGCAGGCATCTCAGACAGCATTTTATCCACACTGTGTTATTGGAAGGACTTACACACACTAACGCACGTGAAAACACTCTTAACCACACTCACACTCCACGCCTATGAGGCACAAACATCTTAATGTCAGGAGGAAATTAAAACACTTTCCCATTACCGCTCGTCTGCTGCGGAACAGCAGGGGCCACGGGGTCAGCTGGCGCTTATAGAGGAGAAGAATGCTGACCTTTGGAGACAGCGAATGAAAAATGCAAGTTTTAATTCGTACATGATTCTGCGTCAGATTGATTTGGAGCTATTGACTGATTATCACACAGAAACTCAAGAAAATAATAAGAATCAGCAGCTTTTTTTCTTTTTCTCGGACTGGTTTTTCTCACGCCAGCGAACGGTTGCGTCAAAAGGCAACATTTTACACACATCGACATCAATAACACAACAATATACAACAATACACAGAAATGCACAACAATACAGAGCAATTCACAGTAATACACAATGCACAACAATACACAACACACAACAATGTACAACAATACACACAAATATACAACGATATACAGCAATACACAGTAATACACAATATAACAGTACACAACAATGCACAACAATACACATAAATATACAACAGTACACAACAATACACAACAGTACACAACAATATACAACAATACACATTAATACACAGTATACAACAATACACAACAACACACAAAATATACAACAATATACAGCAATACACAGTAATACA
The DNA here is from genome assembly GCF_014805685.1 of Silurus meridionalis. Taxonomy (NCBI): domain Eukaryota; kingdom Metazoa; phylum Chordata; class Actinopteri; order Siluriformes; family Siluridae; genus Silurus; species Silurus meridionalis. The sequence goes on from NC_060886.1 coordinate 1,394,864, forward strand.
CAACAGTACACAACAATACACATACATATACAACAATACACAATACATATCAATACACAACAATACACACAAATACATAACAGTACACAACATTACACAACAATATACAACAGTACACAACAGTACACAAAAATACACAAAAATATACAACAATATACAGCAATACACAGTAATATACAATATACAACAGTACAGAACAATACACAGAAATACACATAAATGCACAACAATATACAGTGGAACCCGGTTATTTTGATGTCCTAGGGGGTCGCCAAAAAGCATGGAGGTAACCGATGATCGAGATAAACGAAAATCAAAATGGCGGCAGTATATTAACGTGCTTGAAATTTCTTTATGTACATGATGTGCGTTAATAAATGAGAATGTGCATGCACGTGTTTTTGGAGGGGTTTTTACAGCGTTGCCGCGATTTGTTTGATGAAGGCATGCTATAAAAATGTACATACATGTTTGTTAACTGTCAGGAATCCACCTGCCACGCCCCCTTCGGCCCCCTTCAGCGTGTCAGGTTCTTTCTCGGCCGCTTTCTCTGAAGCTCTCGGCTTCAATCGCGCACATATGGTGCTCGTTTATCATCATCACCAGCTCCTATTTAAACTTCCACACTCTCACTGTCCGTTATTGTTGGTATATGTTGATTCACGGTGGTCTTTGTTATCGCTCATGCGTATCCCGGTACATGTCTTCCCACCGTCACTTTCTCAACGGCTGCACTTTCCTTCCCAAAGCGCATCCCGGATTCCCCCCGATCCTGCCGGTGTTCATTCTATGCTTTTGCTGCTCATCCCACGTTCCGCTCTGCGCTCCTACCATGCGCGGCTTTCGCCTCCCGTTCATCGCGTAACATTTAACAACAAAAGGCATATGTGCACTAACTAACAGCAGAGATTCACCAGTATACAATACAACACCTGTAGCAGCTGTAAGACTTGATTTTTCCGCCACTTTCACGAGTTCTTCTGCGGCTGCACAGTGCCGATCGAGATAACTGACGTTAAATGGCAAATTTTTTCCCCCTTGTGCTCGAGATAACAGGGTTCGGCGACATAAAAAAAGTCGACATAACCGATTAAAAATGCTAAGACACAGCGAGAATTTGGCGGTTCCACTTCAAAAACGTCGACTTAATAGGGTTGTCGAGGTAACCGAGGGCGAGATAAGTGGGTTCCACTGTAGAACAATACACCGCAATACACAGTAATACCCAATATACAACAATATACAGAACTATACAACAGTACACAACCATAAACAACAATACACAGAAATGCACAACAATATACAGCATAATATAGTAATACACAATATACAACAGTACACAACAATACACAGCAATACATAGAAAACACAGCTGTACACAACAATACACAACAATTTACTACAATACACAGTAATACACAATATACAACAATACACAGCAATACACAAATTTACACAACAATAAAAAGCAATAGAAAGCAATATACAGAAATACACAACAATATACTACAATACACAACAATACACAAAAATCTTCTAACACACACACACACACACACACACACACAAATATAGAAAATGGTTCTGTTTGGTGATCTGATGATTTACATAATTCAAAAAATCATAATTACATTTTAAACATTTACATGAATATTTAGTCTTTATGCTCTATGTTGAGTTTGATTTCACTGATAATAAACATACATTTACATAAAGCATCAATATTTATTCATGTAGATTAGAATATTAAACACTTAAAAGGTATTAATTCAAGGTACATTTAGAACAGATACAAATGTGATTAATCACGATGCAATATTTTAATCGATTGACAGCCCTAGTATATACACTATTTATATAAACACACACACACACACACACACACACACACACACACACACTGTATTTATATACACTATTTATATTTATATATATACACACACACACACACACACACACACACACACACACTGTATTTATATACACTATTTATATTTATATACACACACACACACACACACACACTGTATTTATATACACTATCTATATTTATATACACACACACACACACACACACACACACACACACACACACTGTATTTATATACACTATTTATATTAATATATATACACAAACACACACACTTTTTTTTACGCGAAGACACTGGAGGCGAAAGCCGTAGTGAAAGCAAAAGAAGAGTTTATTTGCGTCACAGGGCAAATCAGAACACAACACTCGCCTTGTAATGTGAATAATCCGGTGGGGCGCAGCGGAAGCATGGACCACGGTGAAAGAACAAAAAAGAAAGGTAGTCGGTGTAGAATCCAAGGTGCGCTTGGGAAGGAGCACGTACTGAACAGTCCACGGGACACACGTGTGATGAGCAGCATAACCATATACAATAACTGACAATGTGAATGTGGAGGTGAGGGGTTTATATGGGTGTGGTGATTAGTGCCAAACGAGTCTCAGGTGTGTGTGACTAGTACGCTGGCGAGGAGCTTCGAGCGGGCGTGGCCCGCACAGAAGAAGGATCAGAGAGCTCCCTGTCACCACCCCCTCCCCCAGGGGTGGCACCGGACGCCCTGACCCTGCGATGAGGACGACCCCTAGCCCGGGGCGCCAGGCAGCTTGGGTGAGCAGCATGGAATTCCGTCAGCAGCGCCGGGTCCAGCGTGTCCTGCCGGGCCACCCAAGACCGCTCCTCCGAACCGTACCCTTCCCAATCCACGAGGTATTCGAGGCAACCCCGTGCTGTCTGAAGTCCAGGACCTCCCGCACCGCGTAGACGTCAGGCTGAGCTACGACCTCCGGCTGGACGGACGCCGCGGGGTCACCTGGAGGACGAGAGGAAGGCGAGACACACGGTTTCAGTAGGGACGCATGAAAGGTAGGGTGAATGCAGTACCTGGGTGGCAGCTCCAGCCGGTAGGACACATCGCCGATCCGCCTGGAAACCCGGAACAGCCTTATGTACCGGGGGCTCAGCTTACGGCACGCCAGCTTCAGCCTCAGGTCCCTTGTTGACAGCCACACCAAATCCCCGTGGTGGAAACGAGGAGCCTCCAGGCGCCTGGCGTCAGCGTGTCTGCGAGTGCTGCGGAGGGCCCGACACAGCTGGGTGTGCGCCAACTCCCAGACCCGGTTGCTCTCCCTGAACCAGGCATCCACCGAAGGCACATTGCTGGGCTCATCCGACCACGGGAACAGGGGTGGCTGGAACCCCAACACGCATTGGAAAGGGGTGAGCCCCGTGGAATCCTGGCGGAGCGAGTTCTGGGCATACTCCGCCCAGGGCAAGAAACGAGCCCAGTCCGCCTGGTCTTGACTGCAGTAGGTCCTCAGGTACCTGCTCAGCTCCTGGATCTTTCATTCCGTTCAACTGCAGGTGGTAACCAGATGTCAGGTTCACCAAGACACCCAGGAGCTGGAAGAAGGCCTTCCAAACCCGAGATGTGAACTGGGGCCCACGGTCTGAGACCATCTCCTCCGGGAGACCGAAGTTCCTGAAAACGTCCCGTAGGTACTGAAGGTTCTTGTGGTCAGTGATCACGTTAAACGGGTGCTCGGCACCCTCCAGCCAGTGCCTCCATTCGTCCAGGGCCATCTTTATGGCCAAAAGCTCACGGTTGCCGATGTTGTAGTTTTGTTTAGCAGCTGAGAGCTTGTGCGAGAAGTAAGCGCATGGGTGGAGCTGTGGTGGGGTGCCTGATAGCTGGGAGAGAGCAGCCCCTACACCGGTCGATGAGGCGTCGACCTCCACCACAAATGGCCTCCGGGGATCAGGATGACGCAACACAGGGGCGAGGCAGAAGCGCTGGCGGAGCTCGTCAAAGGCCTCCTGAGCCTCTGGGGTCTATTTCAGGGTTCGTGCTTTTCCCCTGAGGAGGGTCGTGAGGGGTGCAGTGATCTGGCTGTAACCCTGGATGAACCGACGATAGAAATTCGCGAAGCCCAGGAACCGCTGGAGCTCTTTAATCGACTCCGGAATGCGCCAGTTGCTCGCATCCCTCACCTTGCCTTTGTCCATTTGTATCTCCTGTGCACTGATCACGTAGCCCAGGAACTGTATCCTCTCCAGGTGGAAGTCGCACTTCGAGTGGTTCAGATAGAACCGGTGGGAACGAAGTGCCCCTAGGACGTCGCGCACGTGACGATGGTGCTCCTTCAGGTTTCATGAATAGATTAGGATGTCATCGATGTAGACCATGACACACTTCTGGAGGTAGGGCCGGAGCACCTCGTTCATGAACCCCTGGAATACGGCCGGAGCGATGGAGAGGCCGTACGGCATGACCCGGTACTCGTAGTGCCCTGAGGGTGTAATGAAGGCGGTGTTCCACTCGTCTCCCTTTCTGATGCGTACCAGGTTGTATGCGCTCCGGAGGTCGAGTTTGGAGAAATGCATGGTCGATCAATGCATGGTCAAAGACCCCCGTCCTTCTTCCCCAAAAAGTAAAAGCACGAGGCCACCGGAGAGGAAGATTGGGTGATAAATCCCTGCTGGAGCACCTGTTGGACATACTCCTCAATAGCTTGGTGTTTAGGAGCGGACAGGGGATAAACACGGCCTTTGGCTCCAGGAAGCAGGTCAATGCAGCAATCCCAGGGCCGGTGAGGGGGGAGACGAGTGGCTGCTTTGGCACAAAACACATCCTCGAACGCCTGGTATTCCTTGGGAATAGCTGCCTGGGTCCTTGTTGTGGCTTCCTCCACCCTGGTGGCGCCGACCACGGCCTTGGGGGCCCGTGTGAGGAGCTGGTAGAGGCAGTTTTCCCTGCAGTGTGCACTCCACTCCAGAATGTCGCACGGGTCCCAGGAGCACCACGGGGCGTGTTGTGGTAACCAAACTGAGCAGCTGGTCGGCTGTGGTTAGGACCCCGGAAGCGGCGCAGTGCGCAGTGAACTGAGTGTAGGCGTTCAACACCGGGCTTTCTGAATCCCACAGCGATTGAGCCCAAGCTAGCGCTCTCCCGGAGAGAGTGAGATGAAAAACGCTACCTTGGACCGTTCGGATGGAAAACGCTGCGGCTGCATCTCTATATAGAGGTTTACCTGAAGCAAGAAGCCGCGGCACTCAGAAGCTTCTCCCGAAAACGCTCCCGGGAGCGCCATGGGACTGCCGGTGATCACGGGGGGTTTGGACGAGCCGCGGCGGATGGAAAGGCGGCTTGCAGCGCGGCGACGAGATCTCGAACTGGATCGGAGGAGCTGCTGGGTCCGGTGTCCATTGCCAGGTAAGAGCTGGAGAATTGCTCTTTACTGTCTTTATCGGTCAGTTATTCTGTTACGCGAAGACACTGGAGGCGAAAGCCGAAGTGAAAGCAAAAGAAAGTCACAGAGCAAATCAGAACACAACACTCGCCTTGTAATGTCTATTACAGCGAAGGCGCGGACCACGGTGAAAGAACAAAAAAGAAAGGTAGTCAGTGTAGAAACCAAGGTGCGCTTGGGAAGGAGAACGTACTGAACAGTCCACGGGAAACACACGTGATGAGCAGCATAACCATAGACAATAACTGACAATGTGAATGTGGAGGTGAGGGGTTTATATGGGTGTGGTGATTAGTGCCAAACGAGTCTCAGGTGTGTGTGACTAGTACGCTGGCGAGGAGCTTCGAGCAGGCGTGGCTCGCACAGGAGAAGGATCAGGGAGCTCCCTGACAGTATTTATATGCACCATTTATATTTATATATACACACACACACACACACACACACACTGTATTTATATACACTATTTATATATATATATATATATATATATATATATATATATATATATATCAGGAATAAAATCATATTTTCATCCACACTACACTGGTGTACAGCCATGTGTTTTTTCCCCAAACTGTTACCACAAAGTTGGAGGCACACAATTGTCTTGTACGTCTTTGGATGCAGAATGTATTTTTCCCTTTACTTGAACTGGGAGACCCAAACGTGTTCCAGCATGAAGGTGCACAAATCCAGCTCCATGAAGATCTGCTTTTAATGGGTTGGAGTGGAAGATCTCCTGCTAGAGCGCTCTGGAGAAACCACTGGGATGAATGTAAACACTGACTGCACCTCAGTCCTCCTCACCTTCTCACCTACATCAGTACCTTTACTAACACTTTATCTCCACAGAAAATCTAGTGAACATCTTCCCAGAAGAGTGGAGCTTATTATAACAGCAAACAGGAACTAAACGTGGAATACGATGTTCAAAACCATTCAGTTTGTCACGTGATCATGAAACCACACAGAAACTACTAATTGTTCCAGTTGCTCTGAAATGTAAACTGAAACGTTCAGAAACAGATGGACGTGACGAGACACGAGAAAACTAGCAAAGACAAAAAAAAGAGAAGAAATTTCATCATGGCTGCCTGTCAGGAAATAAAACGAATATGCTGCTCTTCTTTTTTGTGTCTCGTCCTCTCGCAGATCCACAGAACTCTAATGGTGAGACGCCAAACACAACAACAACATCCGTCTTCTTGTCAGGGCGTATTGACGTAACATTACTGCTAGCAAATTGTTTTGTGTTGTGAAGTGTGTCTCGGAGATACCTTTAGCTTTATGATCCACCAGGCCCTAAAGTGTAATCACACACACACACACACACACACACACACACACACACACACACACATACGACAGCAATACGCCGTTCCAGTTTATCGAACCCCTGTGAGATTAAAGCTACTCTCCGTATCTGAAATCTTTACATTTTAATTCTTCTAAAAGGCACGTTATCGTGTTCCAGCTCTAACGAACCTGATTTAACTCCACCCATTTACACACACACACACATGCGTGAGGTTCATGAGGTTAAACTGGGCGTGTAAACGTGCGTTAATCCTCAGCGCTTCCAAATTCATAGCGTGCTGTTTACGTGATTCGACTGTTCCTATAATAACAGCGTCGGACGGACGATGGTAACGTTTAAGCGCACGTGAATGCGGAATATGGTGTAGTTTACGTTACGTTAATGTTAATGGAAGGAGTCTCCAGTGTCAGAGTTTTGTAACCGTACAGATATAAAAACAGAAATGGGTTTATGATTAGACAGTTAAATTATCATCATTGTTTTAAATATTCAAATATATGATAATTAATATTTTAATCAAAATTTGATTTGCACCCATACACACAGCAACGAAATGCAGTTTAGCATCTACCAGAAGTGTAAATAGTAGCAATTGTGCAAATTGACAAGTGCATATAAATAAACTATATTTCCAAAAGTATTGGGACACCTGACCTTTCCTGCTCTATGTTTCTTTTCCAAACTGTTACCACAAAACTGGAGGCACTCAATTGATGCGCTTTAATTAAATTTTGCATTCACTTGAACATAGAAACCCAAACCTGCTCCAGCATGGCACTGAACCTGTGCACAACGTGAGCTCCTTGAAGATCTGGTTCACATGCTTTGGAGAGGAAGATCTTGAGTGGTCTGCTATTCCACTGAAACCACAGTTTATGAACCAGCAGTTAAATAATGTAGTGATTCCAAATAAGTCTCGAGCCGCACTGTGCAGCTGTGTAACGTGTCTGTAGTGAATAAGGAGGTTTTTTCTTTATACAAGTGTATATCAGCACCGGGGTTTGGGTCGGTAAATCCATAAATCATTGTCAGAAAACAGGCAGATAAAACCCAAACAGCGGATAATCCATAATCAATAAAAACAAAAACAGGCATAAATCACTAGCAGGAAGTGGAGATAGATCTACACACGAGGAGATGAGGACTGGGAAAGCAGGATAACATCAAGAAGACAACGAGAAAGGACACGTGATGGTGAAAAAAACTCCGGAGTAAATTAAAGCAAGAAAAACACAGCGATGACAGGAAAGGGTGGAGATAAGACCAAAAACACACACGACTTTCTACTGTGTGAGATTTAGATCACAGGAAAACGAGAAACAACAACACTCTTACCAGATGCACCTGGTGCTAAGGTTTAGACGCTTATTTGAACTTCCTTAATAGCTGCTATTGAATTAAATGGTATAATCACATGACTGAGCAAGGCAGGATTCACCTATAGTTCAACCTGGACCCTGTAAGTGTGATTATATCGTGTTTTCTAAAGTCAGTAATTTTATTGCATTCAAAAACCCACAGACACCAAACTGTTGCAGATATATTATTTATTTAATGACAAAGTGTGCAGGTTGCCAGACGCTTTAATGAAACGTTTTTCCATCATGTAATTTTTACGTCTCTCAACCATGTGTACACAGTGAACTTTTAAAGTTTGTCTGGGTTGCCAGGTTGGGCACTCATGTGTGTTTGCTTGTACATATTACATATTATACTGTTCATTGTTAAATGCACATTACAAATACAAATTAATCGAAATCAATTGATTATATTTTTGCATATATATAATATATTTTTTAAGATTTGTTAGAAACACTGTATTAACAGCTACAAGGACGTTTTTTTAATCACACACAGATAAAGTTGTGGCATGAGTTTACATTTATCTGAATAAATGTTAAGTAGAGAGACAAATGTGCAACTGTGCAATGTCTCTATGCATAATAAAGCTGTTGGTTTTAACCAGAGGTGACAAAAGTACACACATCCTTTACTTAAGTAGAAGTACAGATACTCATGTTTTAAAATATTCGGGTAAAAGTTGAAGTACTGATTATACCTTTTTACTTAAGTGAAAGTAAAGAAGTTTTGGCTCAGACATGTACTTCAGTAAAGAGTAGTTATTACTTCTACCTGTTTTAGCTGTTAACTGGACCTCACATCATATTAATTAGATAGATAGATAGATAGATAGATAGATAGATAGATAGATAGATAGATAGATAGATGGATAGATGGATAGATAGATAGATAGATAGATAGATAGATAGATAGATAGATAGATAGATAGATAGTAGCATATTTACAGCATGTGATATATATGTAAGCATATGTACAGTGATTAAATATAAAGGCTTTTACAGTGCAGGGACGTGTGGACATCATTAAGAGCATTAAGTAAAGAAAGAACGTTGTGGATAAATGTATTTTTTGCCGATTGTTTAAATTTCACCTTTTTTATACTCAGATATTTATTTATGTATTTACATTTTTTATAAAAATGGTAAAAACAGAAATGCGCGCTGAATTGATAGTGCGTTAATAACATTTAGTGGTGTTTAAAAGAATTTTAACAGCCAAATATATATATATTAGGGGTAACATGGTTCACAAAACCCACAGTTCGGTTCGTATCACGGTTTTCGCGTCATGGTTTTCGGTTCTGTACGATTCTTGTTATTTTTTCTTTTAATCTTCAACACTCTAGAAATTTCCTTCAGCATTTGATATATAGTTTATTAGCTTAATTATCCACAATTTAGGATACAGTATTAACATTTTTGTAGTAATGTAATCATGCACTAAATGAATTTGACTTGACTTTAAGCACATTATTGGGAGCATCTCTGAGTTAAAACATGCTTTTCGTTTATTTGGCAAAAAAAAAAAAAATGTTGGCGAGAGGGAATATTAAACCGCGGCTCGAGTACATTCATCAGCTGACGAAATCCTTCACACTCAATCACACTGCACGGTTGCATATCTTTTGCTATAAACATCCCCAATGCTTTAGTTATAGCTATTGCCCTGTCTGACTGATCACTGAGAGGCTGCTTAAATGCTGCGGACAGTAGAAGTTGTTTCCTAACCGGCTCTCTCCTGTTTGTGCTGTTTGTATCGACACAATGGCGTGATGTCTTCTCAAATAAACTGTTATATTAGAAATGTTGCCATTAGCATATTGAATGCGTTTTGCACAATGCTTGCACACAGTCACAGTTCTATCTACTGTTTTATTTCCGTTGTCATTGTAAGTAACATGAAATCCAAAATGTTCCCACACACCGGATTTGAACGACGCGGGCGCATCCGCCAACTCCGGGCAGCCTTCATTCTCCTCCACTTGCCATTTCTGCAGCACTCCTTACTCACCTATTACTGTCTATATGTATGTTCACGTGAAACTGTCTGAGGCGAAACTGTATATCAATACAAAACGAATTTAAAATGTTGTTACCGAATGAATGTGTCCAGGCGGAACATCCACATATAAAACTCAAGCAGAGAAAGGATGATGATGATGATCAGGAATGTGTCTGTTCTCAGTCATGTTACATCACTGACTCCCTCTGTCTCATCCACGTGAACCCCAAACTTCTTACTGCCTTCTGCCTGCTGATTCTTATCTTCGTAAACTAGTCTACATCTGTGGTGAGTGAGAGACAGGACTTTATACACCAGTGGATTAAAAAAGACACCAGTGGAATGAAATCGGCGTGCAGTGGAAATAAAAAAATATATATTTCACCAAATCAATGGATTAAAACTAAAATAACGAGTCTGTTTTGAAAATGTAAGAAGTAGAAAGTACAGATATTTGTGTAAAAATGTAATGATTAAATTTTTTCAGCCAATCGCAATCCAGTGTTTACACCTGAACTCCTTTCAGCCAATCACGATCCACTATTCACACCTGAACTCCTTCCAGCCAATCACAATCCACTATTCACCTGAACTCCTTCAGCCAATCACGATCCACTATTCACACCTGAACTCCTTCCAGCCAATCCCAATCCACTATTCACGCCTGAACTCCTTCCAGCCAATCACAATCCACTATTCACACCTGAACTCCTTTCAGCCAATCACAATCCACTATTCACACCTGAACTCCTTCCAGCCAATCACAATCCACTATTCACACCTGAACTCCTTCAGCCAATCACAATCCACTATTCACACCTGAACTCCTTCCAGCCAATCACAATCCACTATTCACACCTGAACTCCTTCCAGCCAATCACAATCCACTATTCACACCTGAACTCCTTCCAGCCAATCACAATCCACCTGATTTACACATTTGTTTTTACAAAGAATTTGTAATTGTGATCAGTTTGCAGAGGTATAATAGGAATAGATCTGCTTTGGACCTGCTGTGGAAACAGCTATAACAGGAACTTAGTGTCCTGAGAGTCAGAGCTTCATGAACGCGGCGTTGTGCTGAGGAGTAAACAAATCATTTTAATGTAGTCCAAATTACACACTGCACATCTTCACAAAGGTCACGAATGTAAAATGAGTTTAAAATGTATATTTAGGTAAGTGTAATGTGGCGTGAAACGCTCGCTCTGTTGGAGAATCGTTACATTGACCGGACGCGACACGGCGCTTCTGCTTGCTGTCATTGACCGGCTCAACAATGCAGAAGCAAACACACTCGAGCGTCTGGAAACAATCAAGCGCTTCATCGACCCACAGTGTTCTGTACCCATGTGACGAGGAAAATAAGCACAGACAGTTCCTCAAGCATGAAATAAATTATGTAAGAAATTCAAAATAAATCAAAGCTGATAGCAGAGAAACTGAATATGAATGTGTTTACCAGTGTACAGAGTGTACGTCTGTGCGTTTTTATATATATATATACACAAACAAAAGACTATACACCCGACTTTTCCAGCCATAAGTGGTTCTTCCCCAAACTCTTACACAAAGTTGGAGACACAATTGTATTGGAGGTCTTTGGATGCAGCATGAAATTTTCCCTAATTCTAAACCTGTTCCAGCATGACAATGCCCCTCTGCAATAGAAATTATTGCAGACCTACCAGCCAATCAGAAATGGGTATTTGTTTACTAGTGTGTGTGTGTGTGTGTGTGCGTGTATTGGTGAATTCTGGTGCAGCTAAAAGAGAAACGATTTCCAAACACAGCAGAACGAATCAGGTTTTTATTTCCATCCGTAGATGCACAACCAGGAAAATGAAACTCGACGACTCGCTGTTATTGGTTTTTAGCCTGGATCACATGACAACATTATATGATTGTTGTTATGGTCAGGGCTCAGGTGGTGCTGCTGCTGCTTCACTTCGTCGCGTAGCCTCGGGTCATGGTTTTGACAGGGCTGGCGTTAGCTATAGGTAGAGCAGGCTATTGCCCAGGATCCTGAGCTTGGAGATGGGGCCTCCTATCAAGACTAGGCTCTTTAGATTTAAAATAAATGTCACTCACTTGAAGTGTAACCAGTAAATATCACTGTTTAACTCTGTCTCAATGCATGAAGAGTCGGACTTTTCTGCATATTGACTTGATAACAACGAAACGAATGCATCCCTCATGGGGGTTAAGAAGCGAAAAGCTAAACAAGTAAAGCCGCAAAGAAAGTGCAGCCAGCAATGCAGCTAACACCCCCCCCACACCACCACCAGTTCTGTTTGTGTGATGTATATCGTCTTTAACACAGTCTTCACTGCTGCTTTTTTTCCCATACTCGGTACAGTCTCCGGGTAATATTCAGGCTTAAGATTCCACATCTGTGTCCGATGTCCATCACTGCCTATTTAGACCAGGTCAGATTACTAATAGATGTACAGTAGATTCTCCTTATTAACACCAAGTGCTTACAGCAGGTGCCGTGAAATGTTATATTTCTGTAGAACTTATGATGTGATGCATTTTCTAAATGTTTTTAATGCAATTAGGATAAATAACTACACAGCAGTTCTTCCCCCCCTCCTCTCTCTCTCTCTCTCTCTCTCTGTCAGATGCCCCACACACCCTCCAATCTTTCTGGCATTTAAAGCTGCCAATTAGCAGGTAATGAAGGGTAAAGCTCGAGCTTAATGACACTTGAAAAACCCAAAAATAAGCTAACATCGTAGAAAGGTGACGTAGCAGATGAGCAGAATTATCAAAATCAAAACACCATGTACGCCATGTAGCGATTACAGGTACATCCACAAAAAAATAAGAACTAAATGCTGCCATTTACAGTTCAGTTTGAATGCATTTTATTTTTACAGTATATTTCACTGTGAACACTGTCCAAAGCAGCATTAAATAGATTTTAAATACAAATTCTATCACCATCAATTAGTCCCTAAAACTTTATCCCTAATGAAAAAGCCAGAGGTGATGAGAGACTTCACCTGAGACTTCACCTGAGACTTCACCTGACATGTTACCTGAGACTTTACCTCAGACTTCACCTGAGACTTCACCTGAGACTTTACCTGAGACTTCACCTGACATGTTACCTGAGACTTTACCTCAGACTTCACCTGAGACTTTACCTGAGACTTTACCTGAGACTTTACCTGAGACTTTACCTCAGACTTTACCTCAGACTTCACCTGAGACTTTACCTGAGACTTTACCTGAGACTTTACCTGAGACTTCACCTGAGACTTCACCTGAGACTTTACCTGAGACTTCACCTGAGACTTTACCTCTGACTTCACCTGAGACTTCACAGTTAATTCACCTGAATTCAATTTATATTTATGGACAGTGAACATAATAACAAATCAGCTTTACAGAAATAAATAGACAGAATATAAATATTAGGTCTGTTGTTTGATTTCATCGTAGCAAAGACACCGAATACGAAATCTGTTCCTGTTTTCACCTTTATAGTAAAGTATTATTAATGACAACAGATTAGATATTTCTATGGGAAAGTTCCTTGTATTCAGAGTTGACATTGTCTCATGCGACATTTCACATTTCATAAAGTCGGTTTCTAATACTTGTTGTTATAGTTCAGTCAGGGGCGACTGTGGCAAGGAAAAACTCCCCGAGATGGCATGAGGAAGAAACTTCCAGTGAAACCAGTCTCTGGGTGGCGCCAAATTTACATTTATGGAAGACGCCTCTTATCCAGAGCTCCTACATTCATTCATACAATCGAGCAGCTATGAGGTTGAAGCTCTTACTCAGAGACCGTTGGTGCACCTGGGATTTGAACTCACAAACTTCAGACACAAAATCAAATACCTTAACCACTAAGCTAACACCTCCGCAAACGTCAGAGTAACTTAACAGTGAGCAGTAAAACTTTTGGCAGCAAATCCGAAAAAAAGGATTATGTGGGTTTAGTTTTTTTTTTTTCTCCCAATGTAGTCGCTCAGTATTTGCATAAAAAGATTAAAGCTCTGGGTTACTGATCAGAAGGTCGGGGGTTCAAACCCCAGTACTTCCATGCTGCCATTGTTGGGCTCTTTAACTACGTCCTTTCCAGAAGCAAATCAAATCTGTTGGATTTTTTTTGCAGCATAAACATCATATATAAACAGAACCCCCTGTGCAGTCTCTCTTACACCTCTGTCTTATTGTTAATTAAAATATTACGTTAATACACACAGAATAATGCTTCTTCAATGATGCTTCATTCCATTTATTCTAAATAAGTATTGAAAATGTCATAAAAATCTTTTGAGGTATTTTAAATATAAAAAGGTTTTACAAAAACACTATTGGAAATACAAATGAGCATCAAATACAAAACACGTCCAAAGAATTCATTCTTTAACATGACGCTATTTCCCCCTAAACATCAATCTCTGATAAACAGCATGAGATGAGTGCTGTATCTCACACTCATCCCTTATTCCCTGTTTTTTTCCTGTTGTTTGTGGCCCGGCGTTGAGCCGATAACCCGAGCTGAACCAATAAACAATCAAAGTGCAGCTTCAGTAGAAACGATTGCAGGCCGGAGAGATGGAGGCCATTATTAACGCCGGCCCTGTCCTGACAACGCTATTTTCTGGAAGGTAATTGCAGATTCAGATCTCTGAGAAAGAGAAGCTCTGTGTGTGTGTGTGTGTGTGTGTGTGTGTGTGTGTGTGTGTGTGTGTGTTTGTGAGGGAAAGGGAGTGGGAGTAAATGCCACCTCTTTAATTATTGCCTCGTCCACGTCTCCCTCGTTGAGATGTCTATCGGATGAAGGGATGCAGAAGAAAACGAGTGTAATGGGACATGAGCGGCGTGTGGAAAAGCCACTAAAGATTAGAAGCGACGTTTCTAATGGACGATGGCAGCGTTCCCACAGCTCAACACACGCCAAAGTCACTTTGATGTGTGTGGAAACTCCTCATGTGAAGCTGATGATGGATTTTCAGAAACGCTGTATTGTTTCTTTATTTCCTGGTCAGGTGTGAATAGTGGATTGTGATTGGCTGGAAGGAGTTCAGGTGTAAATAGTGGATTGTGATTGGCTGGAAGGAATTCAGGTGTGAATAGTGGATCGTGATTGGCCGAAAGGAGTTCAGGTGTGAATAGTGGATTGTGATTGGCTGGAAGGAGTTCAGGTGTGAATAGTGGATCGTGATTGGCTGGAAGGAGTTCAGGTGTGAATAGTGGACTGTGATTGGCTGGAAGGAGTTCAGGTGTGAATAGTGGATCGTGATTGGCTGGAAGGAATTCAGGTGTGAATAGTGGATCGTGATTGGCTGGAAGGAATTCAGGTGTGAATAGTGGATCGTGATTGGCTGGAAGGAGTTCAGGTGTGAATAGTGGATTGTGATTGGCTGGAAGGAGTTCAGGTGTGAATAGTGGATCGTGATTGGCTGGAAGGAATTCAGGTGTGAATAGTGGATTGTGATTGGCTGGAAGGAGTTTAGGTGTGAATAGTGGATTGTGATTGGCTGGAAGGAGTTCAGGTGTGAATAGTGGATTGTGATTGGCTGGAAGGAGTTCAGGTGTGAATAGTGGATAGTGATTGGCTGGAAGGAGTTCTGGTGTGAATAGTGGATTGTGATTGGCTGGAAGGAGTTCTGGTGTGAATAGTGGATTGTGATTGGCTGGAAGGAGTTCAGGTGTGAACAGTGGACTGTGATTGGCTGGAAGGAGTTCAGGTGTGAATAGTGGACTGTGATTGGCTGGAAGGAGTTCAGGTGTGAATAGTGGATCGTGATTGGCTGGAAGGAGTTCTGGTGTGAATAGTGGATCGTGATTGGCTGGAAGGAGTTCTGGTGTGAATAGTGGATTGTGATTGGCTGGAAGGAGTTCTGGTGTGAATAGTGGATTGTGATTGGCTGGAAGGAGTTCAGGTGTGAATAGTGGATTGTGATCGGACTATAGTGTTTGATAGTCATTTGTAATGCAGTTTTTTTTTTGGTATAAAAGCGATAAAGACTGGAAAATATACAGAAGAAGTCTCCAGTTTCAGCGTTTCACTGAGTAACAGTCTTGTATGTTCCATAACATTATATCTGACTATATTTTGCATAAAGAGGACGTGTCATTGTTTAATACAAGTGAAATGAGATACTTTAATACGTTAATTTTTAATACCAAAAATAAAGTCCATGATCTATGATGGAGGGTAAAAGTTAAAAGCCATTAATATTAAATCATCTGGTTCCGAAATATAGAACAATTTTACATTCGACTCTCCATCAGTGTGGAGCTCGAAAAAATAATGGAACTATAGTGAATGGATGTTTGGTGATGAGGATGAGGATGAGAATGAGGTTCCCTTCCGAATCTGATTCTTTGCAAGGTTTCTTCCGCATACCTGCTCAGATAGTTTTCCTCTCACCACCATCACCACTGGCTCATTCATTAGAGATAAACTTCTATAACTCATTTGTGATGCTAAAATTGATAATTAATATAATGATCTTCCAGGCACTTCGTCCAGGCCTGTCTCTGGATAGTGTCCTCTTCGTTTGTAGGCCACTCTGTGGAGCTGGGGACGGTTTCTCATCAACGCCTTGGGTGGTTCCATGGAATTGCGGAGTAAGAACGGAAGATTTGAGGATGGATTTGGACTGTAGTTAATGTCAACAGTCTGCTACACTGACTCAGGACTACAGTTTGTTCTGATCTCCATCACTGCACCTCAACAGCGTTTATCTGTAATAAATGGACATTCGGTGGCACCCAGATGAGGATGAGGTTCCCTCTTGATTCTGGTTCCTCTCAAGATTTCCTCCTTATGCCATCTCAGGGAGTTTTTCCTTCACCACAGTCTCCACCAGCTCGTTAATCAGGGACAAACTTACACTTATAAAGAACTTATCTGTGTTAAGCTGCTCTGAGACAATGTTCATTGTTAAAAGCACAAAACAAATAAAAAATAAATAAAAATTGATATTTGTATTCAATTTATTTCTGTGAATCTGCTTTGGGACGATGTTAAAAGTGCAGTACAAAGAATAATGAATTGAATTAAATCAGGAAAAAAGGTTTTAAATGTTTTACCAGCTTATAAACCGTTATCATGATTTGGAACATGATCTATAGCTGATATAAGTAGATCTTGGCTCATTTTTCTATATCAATGTGTTATTATATGCTTATGCACGTGTTATTAACCTTCATAAATAACTGGGCGGTAAAAAGTAAGAACGTGGTTATTACAGAGATTTGTGGAATTCAGAGCGTGATTCTGATTAATCTTTCTCTCTTCCTGTTAGACTCTCTCACACACACACACACACACACACACACACACACACACACAGGCAGAACGTCCAGGATCTCGGGTGCTTGATAAAGTGCAGAAGGAGCGTTTGCACAGAAGGCAATTAAAGGCTTTAGTGAGTGCGGCTCATTTCCAGGCCCCAGTCGACACATGAGGCGAGAACGAGCTCCAAATGGCCTCGCTAATTTACACTAAATAGACTCCAGGTAGCAAACACGGGCCAAAAGGACGGCATCTGCATTAATCAAAATGAAATTAGCCTGCGTTTTAATTTGCATCGGGGCAGAGGCACACCTGCCTATAAAACCTGAAAAAGTGTGTGTGTGTGTGTGTGTGTGTGTGTGTGTGCGTGCTCGGGGTCACTGCTACGACACACACGCTTATTCCAAAGCGATTTATTTATTTATTTATTTATCAGAAAAATGACTTACACACTCGAGATGTTACTTGTTTGTCCAGACAAATAAAAAGGCTAGTGAGAGCCCTGAAACCCGTCCTGCCATTATTTCTGAGGGTACACTTACAAAAATGTCCACAAGTACAAAGGTCTGGAGACGCGATGGTGGACTGGTCAGAAGAGCTTCCTCGTAATGCTTTAGCATTCACAAACCCGAACTCAAGTGCCACGTTAGCACCTCGGAGTCAGAACAGGTTGCTGCCTCGTCTACTGATTATTTCAAAAACACTTCTGATCCGCACTTACACGTCTGAAAACACTCTCGTCCCTCTGCTGCCCTAAGACGCTTTGACCTGCGCCATTTCCACCTGCCGTTTATTTACTTTCCGGCTCTTTGTCACCGTCTCGGTGTGGACAGAAGGCCAAAACAGAGAGAAAAATATATTTTCAAACGAAAACGTATGAATGTGAACTGAGATTTCTGTTTCGAATCAAAAACCGGGAGTGAACACACACTTCTGTGTCCAGACATCTTTATTTCTCAGTAGAAGTGTAAAATTCAATTCAATTCATGTTTATTTGTATAGCCCTTTTAACAATTAACATTGTCTTAGAGCAGCTTTACACAGATAATGTGGTGATAAAAATGAATATGTTCTTATAAATAAGTTTGTCTCTGATGAACAAGACGGTGGCGACTTTGGTGAAGGAAAAACTCCCCGAGACGGCATATGGAAGAAACCTTCAGAGGAACCAGACTCAAGAGGGAACCCATCCTCATCTGGGTTGCACTGAATGTCCATTTATTGCAGATATACAATGTTAAGGTGCAGTGATGATGATCAGAAGCAAACTGTAAAAAAACTAAAAACATTCCCCAGATCTGAGGGCAGACAGTGAACTACCCCAGAATAAAGACCTGGACTGTAGCTCAGTCTCAGGAAAATCCACCTCCAATGGAGTGTAGCCTAAACTTAATGGTTTAAGTATTAGACTTTCTATCTGAGGATCATAGGTTCAAGTTCTGGTAGTTCAGTGGATAAGATGTTAGACTTCTGATCTGAAGATCATTGGTTCAAATACCAGCCCCATCACTGCTGGGCCTTTCAGCAAGTTCCTTTAATCAGAAGGTCAGCAGTTTAAATCCCAGCACCACCAAGTCACCACTGATCCTTTCTATTCAATTAAAAGCACTACCAAGCCGCCACTGCGAGAAGAAGGCCCTTAACCCTCAACTGCTCAGCTGGAACTATAACTGTAAGGTCTTCTGCCATGAAGTAATGGAGTGAAACCAGACACTATAAATACACACATGGACTGGATAAGGAAGTGGATACATGCTAATACACACTTACGTGTCTTTGTTTTTATTCATGTTTCCTCTCGTGTCACGTCATCGGTGCTTGTTTCAGGTGTGTGTTGGTTTTCACGAGTATCAGCTTCCTTATCAGGTTCATGTGTGTATTTATAGTGTCCAGTTTCTCTGTCCATTATCTTTGCTTCATGATTCATGGTTTCTGGTTTTGATCTCATCCTGGTTTTCACTTTTCGCTTGGTTGTTTCATCCTAGCTCGCCCAACCTTCCCCGAGATACTCCTTTATATTTCTGCCTGCCGTTTTGGATCGTTTTTATTTTTATTTAAACAAATTTTCATACTTAGGACTTGATCTGCCTTCGCTATCGTGTACCCCATGGCATTCTGACGTATTAGACGATGAACCCTCCCATCGAAAGCTAAAAAGGACCAAAATCATAAAGAAGGGAGTTCTTCATCGCTATAGTCACCACCGGCATTATCATTAGAGACAAACTTTTAAAAGGAAAAACATATATTCTTAGAATTAAATTAAATTAAATTAAATTGAATTGAATTGAAACTCTTCACAAGTTAAGTATAATGTGAAGTTTCAATGCGCATGTCCTTAGCGAGGTCGGTGTGTCCTGCTGTGAGAAATACCACCTCTGTATGTTAAACACACCCGAGACTGAAAATCTGACGAAGATGAACTGCTTTATACATCAACAAATCACCACACTGTCTGACTCTCTCTCTCTCTCTCTCTCGCTCTCTCTCTCTGGGTCTACACAGCTCTCTCGCTCTTTATCTTCTCCATCAGTAATCTTTCTCTCACAGTATAAGGACACGATGGACGAGGAGAGAAAATCCAATATACTGCAGACCGCGGATCCTCTCAGCACTCATCTCCTGTTTTTACACTCGGTCTGAGCACAAGCGAACACTAAAACGGAGCGAGAATAAACAGAAATATCGCAGATGTCTCATAAGTAACATAATAATATCATTAGGTTCAATTTATGTAATATAACATTTACAAAATGCGCCATTTACATTTCCGCATATCAAGCTGTTAACATAAAATTGCATTCGTTCGTGTATGAGGGCATGGTTTGAGGGTAGTTTGTTTGCCACATAGTGTACATACGCTTACCAAGACATGCTGGTTCGATTAGCATGACCCGGAACTGTAAAACTAGTGCATATCGAGTAAAGGAGCAATCCAAGGAAAAAGAAAAAAATGTTTCCGGACTGTGCCCGCTCTAAGATGCTAACACAGCTAATCTCCCATTAGCATCCAGTGATTAGCCGCACGGCGGATTACAGCACGCTTTAAGATGCTTCTGTAGCGCTCCCTCAGGGTGAGACTGCGGATTTAGACGCTTGTAAAATACGGTCTCGACGCCACCCTGTCAAAGCTCAAGATTAGAGAGAATCCGTCAGACAGGAGAGTGTCAGAGCTCAGTGATCAGCAGACTGGAAGAAAAAAGCGCTACCTGTCGCTGGGAGCTTAAGAATGAAGTACATACCTACATACCCGCTCAGAATGTTCAACCGCTACTGCTCGAAGAAAACCTCAGCGTGAAATTAGCAAGTGTAGCATGCTAAGCCATGCTGACCATTCATTAGTGTTATAAAATGAAACACATTAATATAGCTAATGTTACATGGTAAATATTTTTTCACTTCTCTGTAGTCCAAGATTTATAAGTTCTCTTAGCGATGTGTTCCTAGCGCCCTCTTTTGCCAAAAAACACTGATCTATGACAAAAAAAAGAACGACTTGGACCAGAGGACTCATGAGATCAACTGCTCAGTTCTGTTTCCTGTACATATCCTATGGAGATTTTGCGATGCTTTGCTCTTCGCCTCCAGTAGAAAATGAATTTATCGTCAATGGACGACCATCGCTACTTAGGTTCTACATTCCCAGATTTCCAAGGTCTGGTCAGAATGACATCACTCAGGTTTATGTTTTTGAGGGCCTACAGTATATACTTTGGGGCCTAAATACATACCTGGAGCCCCTTTACACCAAGCTTAGAAAAAGCACAGGGTCAACTGCTCAGGGGCCTGACTGTGGCAGCTTTGTGATCACCACTGCCCTTCTGAGCATATTTTTCCCTTCATTCCCATTGTCTTGTTTCACCTCTATATGATCAGAGTCCAGGTGCCCATCCAGTATATCAAAGACTAGGTGATTGGAGAGGTCCAGGTGATTTGTGAGGTCTCAGTGCCATGTATTTAAGCATATATTCCTAAGTATTTAAGGGCACAGTAACTCCAGGGCAAAAATTCAAATCCCTTATATTGCCATGGCAAAATATTCCTAGCAAGCTCCATTCTTAGGGTCCAAGGTTCCTGAAGTGCAGGGTCATATGTCCTTAGGGTGATATGTGGGTTCATACAAGATCTTCTGTTTCAAGACAGTAGTAGCTTAGTGGTTAAGGATCAGAAGATCATGAGTTCAAATCCCTCACCAAGCTCCCACATTTTGGCCCCTGAGCAAGGCCCTTAACCACTCTGCAGCTCAGGTGTATGAATAAGACAAATGCAAGTCATTCTGGATGAAGGCGTCTGTCAAATTCCATAAATGTAAGATATTTCTTATATATTTCTAGAATCTAGTATATATTTCCAAGCAGGGTTATGGCCCTTAGGTCCCCATTTACCCAGGGTGCTATAACATGTTCCAAGAACCCTACATACCAGGACCCTACAGTATTTAATGGAGATGTGTATTTCCATAACTGAGGTTGATGTGAGTCACGTCCTGATGCAAAGATCAACGGAAAAAAACAAAGCAGCTAACGATGTGATACGATAGCATGCGATTCAACATGGCACAGAGAGTTAATCATCAATTTACTTAAGTGCCTTCTGAATTCTTCTTAGGCACGCCTTTGTAGTGCAGAAAGAAACGAAAAAGAAAAGATTAAATAATCCCAGACCTTCCTTTCCTGTTGTGTCTCCTGGAAGACGCAGCTCTACCTCTGCCATGTTAATCTGTATTCTAAGCGACTCTCAGGACACGCCTCGGTGTGGTGTGTAGCGGCAGTGTTACAAAGAGAAGCAGTTTATTTTCAATTATTGGTCACTTTTAAAATAATAAAAGTGTAGCGCCTCAACTAATAATTATATATAAAGAAATTATACATGCATTAAAGAAATGCATTGCGATACAAATGCTAACATATCCGCGACACGCTTTTTTAAATCGATGCATCGCATCGTTCACTTTTACGCTACACAAATCTACACGTTAAATCTAGTATTTAGCACTCCGACGTCCCAGGGTTCTAAAGGTGCTCCATTTCCTGTTTCGTATTTCCTCAGTGTGAATGTTGTATAACCAGCGATGAGCACGTGTTTTATTAAAACGCTTTGAGCAGATTCAGTTCCCAGAGCAATGATTCATCTGCCGGGCTGCAATCAACCTGCATAAGTGAGCACCTGTAAACTCATTTCCCCTCAATGTTCAGCTAATACACCTTAATGAATAACACTGGATTCCCTATTTAATCTTTATGAAGTAAGAATCAGATGTGTGTGTGTGTGTGTGTGTGTGTGTGTGTGTGTGTGTGTGTGTGAGGGGGGTCTTCAAATCAGCCAGACTCAGAAACAGCCCATGCTGGTAAAATTAGTCGCTCATTTCCATATGAAGTGGTTCGATTAATAACAGCACCATTTTGCTCTGTGTGAAATGAGCGATGAAGAATGAGCGTAATTGTCGACGGACATCTCGGCAGTAAAGCATCTGTTCACGCTCCTTAGGGTAAATAACCGGCCCCGTCGTAATCCCAAACAAGGGCACTCAGCGCTGAGAGAGAGAGAGAGAGAGAGAGAGAGAGAGAGAGAGACGTGACAGATGTTGGTCATGTGACTAGGAATGTTTCATTTTACTGTTTAGAACTACGATCATGACAGTTTACATTTGTGTTTACTTTTCCTCATCCCTCCATCCTCCACCACTCATCCGTCCATCCTCTACCACTGCTCCACTCATCCCTCCATCCTGTACCACAGCTCCATTCATCCCTCCATCCTTCACCACTGATCTCTCCATCCTCTACCACTGCTCAATTCATCCCTCCATTCTCCACCACTCATCCTCCATCCTCCACCACAGCTCCATTTATCCTTTATCCTCCACCACAGCTCCATATATCCCTTTATCCTCCACCACAGCTCCATTCATCCCTCCATCCTCCACCACAGCTCCATTTATCCCTTTATCCTCCACCACAGCTCCATTTATCCTTTATCCTCCACCACAGCTCCATTCATCCCTTTATCCTCCACCACAGCTCCATTCATCCCTCCATCCTTTACCACTGCTCCATTTATCCCTTTATCCTCCACCACAGCTCCATATATCCCTTTATCCTCCACCACAGCTCCATTCATCCCTCCATCCTCCACCACAGCTCCATTTATCCCTTTATCCTCCACCACAGCTCCATTTATCCCTTTATCCTCCACCACAGCTCCATTCATCCCTTTATCCTCCACCACAGCTCCATTCATCCCTCCATCCTTTACCACTGCTCCACTCATCCCTCCATCCTCTACCACTGCTCCACTCATCCCTCCATCCTCTACCACTGCTCCTCATCCCTCCATCCTCACCACTGCTCCATCATCCCTCCATCCTCCACCACTCATCCTCCATC
Organism: Silurus meridionalis; assembly: GCF_014805685.1. NCBI lineage: Eukaryota > Metazoa > Chordata > Actinopteri > Siluriformes > Siluridae > Silurus > Silurus meridionalis. The sequence continues at coordinate 1,418,479 of NC_060886.1, forward strand.
CTCCACCACTTCTCCACTCATCCCTCCATCCTCCACCACTGATCCATTCATCCTCCATCCTCCACCACAGCTCCATTCATCCCTTCATCCACCACTACAGTTCCATTCATCCTCCATCCTTTACCACTGCTCCACTCATCCCTTTATCCTCTACCACTGCTCATTCATCCCTCCATCCTCTATCACTGCTCCACTTATCTCTCCATCCTCTACCACTGCTCCACTCATCCCTCCATCCTCTACCACTGCTCCATTCATCCCTCCATCCTCTATCACTGCTCCACTTAATTTTCCATCCTCTACCACTGCTCAATTCATCCCTTCATCCTCCACCACTTCTCCACTCATCCTCCATCCTCTACCACTGCTCCACTCACCCCTCCATCCTGTACCACAGCTCCATTCATCCCTCCTCCTTCACCACTGATCCCTCCATCCTCTAACACTGCTCCACTTATCTCTCCATCCTCTACCACTGATCCATTCATCCTCCATCCTCTATCACTGCTCCACTTATTTTTCCATCCTCTACCACTGCTCAATTCATCCCTCCATCGTCTAAAACTGCTCCACTCATCCCTCCATCCTCTACCACTGCTCCATTCATCCTTCATCCTCCACCACAGCTCCATTCATCCCTCCATCCTCCACCACAGTTCCATTCATCCGTCTGTCCTTTACCACTGCTCCACTCATCCCTCTATCCTCTACCACTGCATCACTCATCCCTCCATCCTCTATCACTGCTCCACTTATCCTCTATCTACTACCCCACTCCACTCATCCTCCATCCTCCACCACAGCTCCATTCATCCCTTCATCCTTCACCACAGCTCCATTCTCCTCCATTCCCCACCACTCATTCCTCCATCCTCTACCACAGCTCCATTCTCCTCCATTCTCCACCACTCATCCTCCATCCTCTACCACTGCTCCACTCATCCCTCCATCCTCTACCACTGCTCCATTTATCCTCCATCCTCCACCACTGCTCCACTCATCCCTCCATCCTCCACCACAGCTCCATTTATCCCTCCATCCTCCACCACTGCTCCTCATCCCTCCATCCTCTACCACTGCTCCACTCATCCTCCATCCTCTACCACTGCTCCACTTATCCCTCCATCCTCTAACACTGCTCCATTTATCCTCTATCCTCCATCACTGCTCCACTGCTCCACTCATCCCTTCATCCTCTACCACTGCTCCATTTATCTTTCAATCCTCCACCACTGCTCCACTCATCCCTTCATCCTTCACCACAACTCCATTTATCCCTCCATCCTCCACCACTGCTCCACTTATCCCTCCATCCTCTACCACTGCTCTACTTATCCCTCCATCCTCTACCACTGCTCCATTTATCCCTCTATCCTCCACCACTGCTCCACTCATCCCTCCATCCTCTACCACAGCTCCATTCTCCCTCCATTCTCCACCACTCATCTCTCCATCCTCCATCCCTCCATCATATCAGGATGTATGTATTGCTTGAGTATTTTGCCTGACAAATGCACTGTATGTAAATATAAATGTACATTAACTCTCTAGTTCACTATTCAAGGCACTGATCAGGGAGTCGGTAATTTAAAGCGTTCTGTTCTCATTCACGTTCTTATCTTGCCCTGTTCACGTTGTTCGCCCAGCCTGTACCGCTTTTACGTTTACTCCCTCGGATTATGTTTGGAATTGTTTGCCTTGGATATTTATATTCTAATAAACCATTGTCTACTCAGCACTTATTTTCACCTCTGCTACCGTGCAGTAGGCACTAACGCCCTTCCTTACAGTAGAAGAAGAAAACAAGATGGAAGGTATTACGAAACAAATAAGGAGCAAAGTACATAAAAAAATGAGAATCACTGTGAGAGAAAAAAAAGCTGAATGTCCAGAAGAAAAAGAAAGAAAGTCGGTTTAAATAGAGTTAGAACTCATCAAATTCTTGTTGTTTTGATCAAATTGTGAACGCTTTTGTACATCATTTAACTGATTGTATTCGAGTGTCTGCTGTTTCCTACAGTATCAGATGTTTATGTTCATGTTGATCAAAATATATTCTACTGGTTTCACCTGAATAGTTTTAACCCCCAAAACATCTCAGCATCAGTTCATTGCAAAATTTCTATTAAACTTTTAGTAAATGTGTTGAAGTGATGAAATGTGCAGATGAATGTTGAAGGTCACTAATGAAGGCGAGTGAACGACATCAGATCAACCAATCATCAACCAGTTCTCTAAAACAGGTGGAAGGTGAATGTGGTGAAGCTTCAGTTGGAGACTGAATACAGACGGAGTAAAACACAGAATTCTACATTCTGAAAATGGATGAAGTAAGAAACAAACGAACACTAATACAGTACAGTAAAAGTCTGAATCCTGTTCATCTCCTACAATCAGTATAAATCACATATCCAATCAAATCAATACATTTGTGCTGCTGAAACTCATAAATAACAAACAGAAGGAAGTCAAATGTTGTGCATTTTCAGTCTCTGTGATCCAAAAACACTGTTTCTATCAGGAAACACTGAACCTGTGCATCATACTGAGAAGATGAATGAACATTATGACCATCGTGTTTGTGAACGATGATGAAGAGACTTTTCATTCTGATGGGAATGAGATGTTCATTCACACAAATACTCACTTTTGAGAGATGAACTGAGGATTTTGGAGAAAAGTTGAGACTTTTGAAGGAAATCCAGTGTGTTGTGCTGTTTGTACACGTTGTTTTGAGAAATGCACTTTTACTGATTTGCGAATATTAAGGATGATTCGAGAAACGCTGCAAAGCAACTGAGAAAAACTGTAAAGACTCGTGCACTGAACTGCTGCTGAGATGTCTATTCAGGTGAGAACTACAGTGGTGTTGTATATTTTGATCTACAACAGATAACATTTGAAAAAGCAGACACTTGTACACGATCGATTGAATGAACGTACCAAAGTGCTCGTAATTTGAAAGTGACAAGAAATTAGCTTTTTTTTGATACGCAGAAGTGACGCCATGACGTGGAGGTTGAACAAGTGTGTTTATTTCTTATCTGAAAAACGTTCGAAAGCAACCGAGAAAAACCAGAACACACCCTATATGAGTCTTACATTTCATGACGGTTGTCTTCTCAGGGTCTTGTTCACTATAAATTCCGCCCTCGTGTTCGCTTCCCTTGTTTACATGACGACTAGCCGTCTAGCCGAACTAGCCGACGTTAGCTAGAAGCTCGGTCGGCGTGGAAACACAAGTTCAGAGTGCAGTGCACGCCGTGTGTAAAGTCAAGTTTACACTTAAAACTTCGAAAGAATGAAATCAAAGCCGAGCCCTGAGGATTCCCATGTAAGCGTATAATCACATGATACAGAACGACAGCACGAGCTTCATCACACTCTGCCTCCAACCCGACACTTGCACGGGATTGTGGGTAAACAGCTTGCGAGTCGGAACATACCATTCTTGTGATACACATTAAATAAAGGACAAGTGTGTGTGTGTGTGTGTGTGTGTGTGTGTGTGTGTGTGTGTGTGTGTGAGGCTTCTGATCCTCATGCAGTGGATTAAGTGAGGACACACACTTGGCACAGCAGTTAAAGCGATTAGACGTGTGTGTGTGTGTGTGTGTGTGTGTGTGTGTGTGTGTGTGTGTGTGTGTGTGTGTGTGAGAGAGAGAAATCTGCAGTGATGAGCTTAGCCAATTCAAACTCATTATACATGCAACTACTTACACAGCTGTCAGCCCTGTGTGTGTGTGTGTGTGTGTGTGTGTGTGTGTGTAATGGCAGCATTTTTTTAACTACAAATGCTCCTGAGATACTAGTGATCCTGACCCTATTCTGCTCTCTAGACCTGGATGCAGTTCTCCTCAGCTGGAGCTCCAAATGAAGATGTTCTCGACATGAACAGATTAAAGATCCATGAGGTTCCTGTGGAGGGTCAAACTCAAGAACCCTGAAGATGGATTTGGACTGTAATTAATGTAAATAGCTTGCTACAATGGCCTACAATCACCATGAAGAGTTTCGCGTTCAAGCGTCCATCAGTGATCAGTTGATGACCTCAAAAATGATGGAACTGTAATGAGGTGATGAGGATGAGGGTCTATTTTGAGTCTGGTTCATCTAAGGTTTCTTCCTCATGAAGTCTCAGGGAGTTTTTTCCTCACCATCAGCTGATTTTGGACAATGTGCACTTTTAAAAGTGCTCCACAAATAACATTAAAATGTGCATTTTGTGCCTTTATTCTGTGCGTTACAGTTTTCCTGGGGATTTGAATTGAAGACAAGTTGTGTGTTTTTTCTACAGCAAAGAAAACGCAAAAGATCTATGAAATAAACGATTCGTGAAAAAAAACTGTTTTAATCTGTTTCGGTCGAAAAGTACAGGATGTGTGGTGCTGTTTGTACAAATAGTTTTGAAAACGCGCATTTACTGGTTTTCAATTATTAAGGATGATTCGAGAAACGCTTCAAAGCAACTGAGAAAAACTGTGTTATCGTGGAAAAACTTTGAGCAAATTATGCATTAATTCATATATGTTTAAGATGAATTTTATGCTAATTGCATTAGATTATAATATACTTAGTTGTGTTAAAAGCACATCTGAGCACATTAGTGTAAGTGAATGTAATAAAATGCTAAACTTGAAGTATACAGTATATACAGTATACAGTTGAAGTATATTTCAAGCTTCACATTGTTGTTTAAAGGGACATATGAAGTATTTTACTATGTTCTTACACAAATTCAACATAAAAATTCTTTACGTAACAGTAAAATAAGTATATTTTCTGAAAACATACTAATTTTACTGTTACGTAAAGAATTTTTATGTTGAATTTGTGTAAGAACATAGTAAAATACTTCATATGTTAGAGATTATATTAGTTTCTGATGTAAATTTTGTTAATAAATATATTCTCAATTGTACTTTTAGCATATTACTGAAAAGTACAATTGAGAATATATTTATTAACAACATTTACATCTCTAACCTTTTTCTTTAGATGAAACCTGTTATCTGTACTTATTTTACATTTATGTAAATGTGCATATCAATTCAATTATAACTGTCAACACTAAAAGAAATTGAAAAAGACAAAAATATAAAAGGGTCATCTGGACCTGCTCTTCTTCTTCTACTTATAATTATTATTCCATGGCCATTAGTTTAAAACACATAATGTCATTAGCTACACTGTAAAATCATCATTTGTTTTGATTATATTTTTCTCATTACTTTAAAATGCTAAAAGTTTCAGGTTATCATTTTATTAGAAATGACTCACATAGACACAGTGATTTAATCCCCCAGGACTCTTAGGAATTTGTTCAGTAATTTATTTGCTGTAATTCATACTAAACCAATATCAAGTATATATATATATATATATATATATATATATATATATATATATATATATATATATATATAATATAATTTATTGCACTTTCAAACTACTGTTAGTAGTGAAATTATCATAGCTCATCGCTGTTTTTTATTTACAAGTTTACTTTTTCTTCAGTATTTTTTAAATCGGCACGTCGCCTTGCGCTGTTTTAAATAAACCGGCTGCGGCCGGTCCCTCTTCAATATGGCTCCGTTTATAATACATCAAAAATACATGTAGACAGATCACATTGATGCGTCCCGAGCTGCGTTTTTTTTTTCGTTTAGCTCCTCATTTAGCAAACTGGGGATGCATTCGTTTCATTTAAACGCTAATATTAACTGGTTCCACTTCAGGTGAGTGACAGTTATTGATTGGTGAACTAGTGTATAGGTTTGTTAGAGTTCTGGAGGCCACCGTATCCAAGACCTAGGAAATGACCTGCTCCGCCTCTAGCTGGCGCTGTTCCTGAATATACTTTATAAAAATATCTAAAAATGCAATACAGTACTTTTGAATGCACTTGAAGAAAAGCATAAATATACTATCCGAATTTCAAGTCCATTTCAAATACATACACAAGTTCTTCTTAATCATCTGGGAAACGCTATGAAATGAAGAGAATAGACTATTAGATTAATTTAATGCATATTCATGGACAAAAATTTATTACAATGTAAGTCAGTGATAAAGTTTAAGCCATCATTCAAGGTCTTACTGACCCTGATGGCCTTCCACGAACGTATTAAACTAAGTGTATAGCATGCTCGGTGCCGAACCCTAGAGCGCTGATGAAACATCTGTCCTAGTCTCTTTTTCATCAGCTGCAGTCCCTCAGCGCTCTGATTGGGTCACACCGGGGTCAGCGGTTCATGTCGGCTTTCACCATTTCCCCGTCGTCATCAGGTGTTGCTTTCCCTTCTCTTCTCTCCCCGGGCCATTCTCTGGATGTCATAAATAATATCTCCTGCGCTGTGATAACCCTCACGCCGCCACGGCTGTCAGGGAGTTTCACGCGCTCCTCCGATTTGTGCCGCGTCGCTGTCAAAACCTGACGTGGGAAATATTATGGGAGAATATGAGCTGTGTTTGGTGGAGGTAATATCAGACGTATTAGTGCTATTACTTTCCTTTCAGATCATTTCATCAGAGCACAAATAAAGCTCAGGGAATGTCAGCTGGACCAAACAGGAGCTGCGGAGGAGCGGAATTAAAGAAGCCGACGTCTGGTTATGGGTTAGAAATGACATCACGGCCTCAGACTTTTCGGCTGCGATTTGATGTCCTGATCCGAATCACACGCTCTGATTTGAGTCAGTGTTATTGTTGTAGCAGGTTTAACACCAAGCAGCTTTCTACAAATACATACGTTCTGAATACATTTCTCCCTAATAAACTCCCTGAGATGATATGTTTAGGAAACCTTGTGAGGAACCAGACTCTCAAGGAAATCCATAATCATCTGGGTGAATCCTGGAGGCCTGAATACAGAGTATAATAGATATACTTGATATTATAATAGAGTAGTGCAGAGAGTATAGTTGTGTATACAGTAGTATAGTAGAGAGTAGTATAGAGAGTATAGAAGAAAGTAGTGTAGAGCAGAGTTTCCCATTAACCGGTTCATGGACCGGTACCAGGCCATGAAGATACCGAGCAACACAGAAAGAAATTAAAAAGTTTTCCTGTTTTATTACTATTATTATTATTATTAACTTTATTTATTCTAAAAAAAACATTTCTATCTGTGCTAAATTGCCACACATGTTTCAGCATTATGGTGAGGTTTAATTTCATTATATACTGTATGTAGTTCAATTAATAATGAAGTCATGTAATGTGTATAATTGTAATAAAACCTACACGTTATCGCTCATGACGTTATCGCTCATAACTTTATTGCTTATGAAGTTATTGCTCGTGACGTTATCGCTCCCCCAGAGCACTGGGAACACAGAGCTCCTGCCCTGGTCCGTGTTTTAATTGCTGGTGTAGAGCAGTGTAAAGTATTTTAAATCGATTGTATAGTGGTGTATTTATATTAGGGGTGTAACGGTACACAACATTCACGGGTCGGTACGTACTTCAGGTTTTAGGTCATGGTTCAGCAGAATTTCGGTCCAGTTAGAGCGGGGAGAGAAATGCAAAACATAAAATTGCTTGTCGTTTTTTATTAACGCAGTTTTTTATAATCAACGTTTGTGAAGAGTTTACATTAAAAACAATTTAAAAAAGAAAATGCCTGCTTGTTGAAATAATATATTAAATAATACAATTGTATAGAATTTGATTAAAATAAATTAAAATCGAATAAATCAAATCAATGCAATACACTTTATTATATGGATTAAATAAAACAATCGAATAAATTGACACAAATTTAATTGATTTAATAAAATATACAAAATTATATGAAATAGTTTGTTTGAGTAACACAGATGTGTATATTTCTGTGTGTGTGTGTGTGTGTGTGTGTGTGTGTGTATTTTACATTTAATATTTAATTTTCTAAAGATATGATCTACTTCACTGTTCTACTCATTTCTTTAACATTTCTTACACTTTAACAAATATATATAAATAACTGTCAGGATTTTCTCCTTTTAATAGAAATTGATGAAGCTGGACATAAAACGCTAAAGAATTAGCAGATGACAGGAAGTGGCAGCGATTTAACGCATGTACGGATCGAGTAGCTACAAGCGGCACCGAGACGAAAGCGCGAGGCAGAGACTAAACAAACTTGCAGGATTGTAACTATGTACCTGTACGTGTACGTTTCACTCCTAATTTATACTTCAACTTATTTAAATATTTAAAGAGACATTGAAGAAAGTAAAAATGTGGTGTAAAGCAAATATTTCAATTTTACAAGTAAATGAAGTTTGATACAGTAAAATGAAGGATAAGCTGCACACTGCTACTCTTCCATCCGATCCTCAAATATTCAGTCGAGTTTATTTCTATGGCGCTTTTCACAACAGACACAAAGCAGCTTCACAGAATTTAAGAGTTAAGGTGAATGATGTGTATTTATAAGAAACATTTGCTTAAGTACAAGATTTTAGGGAAACTCCACCCACTTTTATGTGACGCTCAGGTAACTTCTGAACAGTTCTGTCTGGGGACTGAACACTGATTTATGCTTGAAATCCCAACCTATTACATCATAATCACTATAAGGCTCTGGGTTCCTGATCAGAAGGTCCGAGGTTCAAGCCTCTGTATCACCAAGCTGCCTCTCTTGGGCCCTTGAGAAAGGCCCTTAACTCTTTGTGCTCCGGGGGCGCTGTATCAGGGCTGAGCTGACGCTCTGACCCCAGCTTCCTAACATCACCGGGACATGTGAAGAAAGATTTTCCTGACCCCGGAGGAGATTCCCGTCTGGGCTGCATGTGCACTATCATGCTGGACTGAATGGGAATGGCTTATCACAAGCCTTTAGCGTGTAATCAAAAACACAGCTGTGTATCAGCGTAGCGTCGCCAAAACCTCCGTTAGCTTTTACATCAGAACAAAGCACAAGACAGCGAGGAAGCTGCAGGAGGCAGAGTGTGGGAGAGAAACACTGTGTGTACGACTCGTACTGATAAACTGCACGCCTCAGACCACTGTACAGCCATATCACTATCATACACCATACCCTTCTCCCAGTGTGTGTGTGTGTGTGTGTGTGTGTGTGTGTGTGTGTGTGTGTGTGTGATCTGAGAGAGGATGTATGTAAATGTGTGTTCTTGAGAAAGAGTGTGTATATGAGTGTGTGTTTGTGTGTGTGTGAGAGAGTTTGTAGGAATGTATATGTGTGTGTGTGTGTGTGTGTGTGTGTGTGTGTGTGTGTGTGTGTGTGTAAGAGAGAGATCAGAGAGAGAATGTATGTAAATGTGTTTTCATGAGAAAGAGTGTGTATATATGAGTGTGTGTGTGTGTAAGAGAGAGAATGTATGTGAATGTGTTTTTCTGAGAGTGTATATATATATATATATATGTGTGTGTGTGTGTGTGTGTGTGTGTGTGTGTGTGTGTGTGTGTGTGTGTGTGTGTATGTGTGTGTGTGTGTGTGTGTGTGTGTGTGTAGGAACAGTATTGTACTTTTTATGTCACTTTGTTTTAATATTTATTACTTAATTATTAATTTAGACAGACAGACAGACAGACAGACAGACAGACAGACAGACAGACAGACAGACAGACAGACAGACAAACAGACAGACAGACAGACAGACAGACAGACAGACAGACAGATAGATAGATAGATAGATAGATAGATAGATAGATAGATATTTACTATTATCTAACATTTAATTGCTCATAGATCGACTCTGATTTGTTAATAATTTGACTGTATCTTGATTTCCACACTGATGCTCCCACCACCCTGCTTTACATGTGGATGATCTTCTCAATATAATCAAGTGTGTGTGTGGCAGCTGTATGTTTTTTCTCCTCTCAGGGAAACATGGCTGCTGTGATGTCAGTGAAGCCAAAGGGCAGGAGTTTTACCAGGTTTTTACCTCATTATAACAGAATGACAAACATTATGACAAAGAACATTTCAGAAATTTGATATGTTTTAATTGTAATAATAAGAATTTATGGAGATTCTTGTGCTTTTGTGGTATTTAATCACTTATTCGAGGCAGGATCTTGGTAAAGGTTCAGAAGTGTGAGGAGAATCATTATGCACACTGATGTATCTCTGGAGATCCAGCTGACCGTCTAAATAAGAGAATTTCTAGCCCTCAAGGAGGTTTTGACTTGTCATCGTGGTGCAGCTTGTTTTCACACCTGCGAGCCGGAGTGGAGATGAAAATGAAACAGAAATGGCCCGAGATTCGGACCTAGAGGCGTCGAGGAGCTGAAATGAGATCCTGAGCTTTGGGCTGATTGATCTCCTGGAGAGGTGAGCGAGAGACCTGACGACTGCTTTGAAGTAAAGTTTGGCACAAAGTCCACGATGTCACATTTTATCAGAACCTTCTTTGATTTCAGGGGGCTGTGGTGCACACTGCGGGCATTTCTGGGTTTTGAAAACATCAGGGGCTAATGGGTGGTGGGGGTGAGGGACTGAATGGGGTGGGGGGGGGGTTATTCTCAAGGGAACATGATTTGAGAGCTCAATTTTTAAATAGCTTATAAGTAAGACAAAATAATTTTAAGTAATTTTTATTTTAAACCCCTTAAAAATATCCTGTTTATAAAAAGGAGATAAAATTATGCCCATCCCTTCCTCTATTCCTCTCTTTATGTTAGTACCAATGCATGTCCTATTCTTTCTTCCTTTCTACACTCCCTTCTCTCTTCTCTCACTTTGTCCAGCCTCTTGTGCCTTGTCTCCTCCATGCTCTGGATAACTTTTCTATCCTTCTGTAGGATTCTTTGTAGGATGTTTATCTTTCTGTCTTTTCCTATTTCTTTGGTGGTGGAATTATTAGAGTGTCTCTGAGACTCGACTTGTGCAAAACATGGACAGTTATCATGTCTATAGTGCAAATGCGTGGCATTTCGTTTATGGAGCGTGAATACCACTTTACTAAAGCAAACTCCAAACCTCTACACTACAACCGCAACTGTGCACCAACATCGTCTGGAGCAGTTCAGAATCAATATTTGTCTAATAACATGACAAAAACATAAAAATATAAATAAAACACAACCTACTCACCAGAGATGCAGAATAATAATGTGCAGCGCCCCTCAGAGGCTGTAATCCAGTGGTACCGCTGAGACCAAATCAATTTCTCTTCCTCTGTAGGCATAAAAAAGTCTAACTCTGATGTATTAATGTGTGCAGAGCTACACACGTGTTTTACCAGTCCAACTTGGCTTTTGTTGAGACTGTGGTAAAAAGTCCAGCAGTACTGAGTGTGAAGGCTCTGGGCAGATTAGATTCACATGGCAGCACATAGAGGCTGAAATCTGATTGGACAAAAAATCTAACATCCACATACACGTACTGGAAGCAGTGCAGCCGAGAGAAACGCTACGACATGAAGAGAAGAAACTGTTGGGAATAAATTAATACAATTTCATGGAACAAATATTACAATTTAGGTTGTAAATGTAAGTCAGCGCTTCTGATAGTGTTTGGGCCAGCAGAGAAGACTTTGCTGACCCTCACCACCCAACACTGATATCAGTTATATATAGTTAAGTTATATATATATAACCAACAGCAAGTTTCAGATTATCTCAACAAACCGGGGGAATCCAAAGCTTAAATCCGACTTGCTTAAAAAGTGATGTAATGTCTAGATAAATTCACTAAGGTACCATAGGGGCTGCAGAGGTGCGTCCAAATTTTGTGGAATTTCAGAACTAGTGGGGGGTCTTAGAACGTAACCCCTGTGAGTTGTGGGGGGCCACTGTATTTATATATATTTATTTCTACTCTACTTTATTCTACTCTACTTTTAACTACTCTGCTCTGCTCTATTCTATTCTATTCTATTCTATTCTATTCTATTCTATTCTATTCTATTCTATTCTATTCTATTCTGCTCCATTCTATTCTATTCTATACTATTCTATTCTATTCTATTCTATTCATTCTGTTCTGTTCTATTCTGCTCCATTCTATTCTATCTATTCTATTCTATTCTGTCTATTCTATTCTATCTCTATTCTATTCTCTATTCTATTCTATTCTATCTATTCTATTCTATTCTATCTGTTCTATTCTATTCTGTTCTATTCTATTCTGTTCTATTCTATCTGTTCTATTCTATTCTGTTCTGTTCTATTCTGTTCTATTCTGTTCTATTCTATTCTGTTCTGTTCTATCTATTCTATTCTGTTCTGTTCTGTTCTATTCTATTCTGTTCTGTTCTGTTCTATTCTGTTCTGCTCCATTCTATTCTGTTCTATCTGTTCTATTCTATTCTGTTCTGTTCTGTTCTGTTCTATTCTGTTCTATCTGTTCTGTTCTGTTCTAAACTATTCTGTTCTGCTCCATTCTGTTCTGTTCTATTCTGTTCTGTTCTGTTCTATTCTGTTCTGTTCTATTCTGTTCTGTTCTGTTCTATTCTATTCTATTCTGTTCTATTCTGTTCTGTTCTGTTCTGTTCTATTCTGTTCTGTTCTGTTCTGTTCTGTTCTATTCTATTCTGTTCTATTCTCTGTTCTGTTCTGTTCTGTTCTGTTCTGTTCCATTCTATTCTGTTCTGTTCTATTCTATTCTGTTCTGTTCTGTTCTGTTCTGGTTCTGTTCTGTTCTGTTCTGTTCTGTTCTGTTCTGTTCTGTCTATTCTGTTCTGTTCTGTTCTGTTCTATTCTGTTCTGTTCTGTTCTGTTCTATGTTCTGTTCTGTTCTATTCTGTTCTATTCTGTTCTATTCTATCTATTCTATCTATTCTGTTCTATTCTATTCTATACTATTCTGTTCTGTTCTATTCTGTTCTGCTCCATTCTATTCTGTTCTGTTCTGTTCTATGCTATTCTATTCTGTATTCTGTTCTGTTCTATGCTGTTCTGTTCTGTTCTATTCTATTCTATTCTGTTCTGTTCTGTTCTGTTCTATTCTGTTCTGTTCTGTTCTGTTCTGTTCTATTCTGTTCTATCTGTTCTATTCTGTTCTATTCTGTTCTGTTCTGTTCTGTTCTGTTCTGTTCTGTTCTGTTCTATTCTGTTCTCTGTTCTGTTCTGTTCTATTCTGTTCTGTTCTGTTCTGTTCTGTTCTGTTCTTCTGTTCTATTCTGTTCTGTTCTGTTCTGGTTCTGTTCTGTTCTGTTCTGTTCTGTTCTGTTCTGTTCTGTACTGTTCTGTTCTGTTCTGTTCTGTTCTGTTCTATTCTGTTCTGTTCTGTTCTGTTATTCTGTTCTGTTATATTCTGTTCTGTTCTAAACTATTCTGTTCTGCTCCATTCTGTTCTGTTCTGTTCTGTATTCTATTCTATTCTATTCTGTTCTGTTCTGTTCTGTTCTGTTCTGCTATTCTGTTCTGTTCTGTCTATTCTGTTCTATTCTGTTCTGTTCTGTTCTGTTCTGTTCTGTACTGTTCTGTTCTATTCTGTTCTGTCTATTCTGTTCTGTTCTATACTGTTCTGTTCTGTTCTCTATTCTGTTCTGTCCATTCTGTTCTGTTCTGTTCTGTTCTGTTCTGTTCTGTTCTGTTCTCATTCTATTCTGTTCTCATTCTGTTCTATTCTGTTCTGTTCTGTTCTGTTCTGTTCTGTTCTGTTCTGTTCTGTTCTGTTCTGTTCTCTATTCTGTTCTGTTCTGTTCTGTTCTGTTCTGTTCTGTTCTGTTCTGTTCTATTCTGTTCTGTTCTGTTCTAAACTATTCTGTTCTGTCCATTCTATTCTGTTCTGTTCTATTCTATTCTGTTCTGTTCTGTTCTGTTCTGTTCTGTCCATTCTGTTCTGTTCTATACTATTCTGTTCTGTTCTGTTCTGTACTATTCTGTTCTGTTCTCTGTTCTGTTCTGTTCTGTTCTGTTCTATTCTGTTCTGTTCTGTCTGTTCTGTTCTGTTCTGTTCTATTCTGTTCTATACTGTTCTGTTATATTCTGTTCTGTTCTAAACTATTCTGTTCTGCTCCATTCTGTTCTGTTCTGTTCTGTATTCTATTCTGTTCTGTTCTATTCTATTCTATTCTGTTCTGTTCTGTTCTATTCTGTTCTGCTCCATTCTGTTCTGTTCTATTCTGTTCTGTTCTGTTCTGTTCTGTTCTGTTCTATTCTGTTCTGTTCTGTTCTGTTCTGCTCCATTCTATTCTGTTCTTCTGTTCTGTTCTGTTCTATTCTGTTCTATCTGTTCTATTCTGTTCATTCTATTCTATCTATTCTATTCTGTTCTGTTCTATTCTATTCTGTTCTGTTCTGTTCATTCTGTTCTGTTCTATTCTGTCCATTCTGTTCTGTTCTGTTCTATTCTGTTCTGTTCTGTTCTGTTCTATTCTCTGTTCTGTTCTGTTCATTCTGTTCTATTCTATTCTGTTCTATTCTGTTCTATTCTATCTCTATTCTATTCTGTTCATTCTGTTCTGTTCTATTCTATCTCTGTTCTGTTCTGTTCTGTTCATTCTATTCTATCTGTTCTATTCTATTCTGTTCTGTTCTGTTCTCTATTCTGTTCTATTCTGTTCTGTTCTTCTATTCTGTTCTATTCTATTCTATTCTGTTCTGTTCTGTTCTGCACTGTTCTGTTCTGTTCTTCTATTCTGTTCTGTTCATTCTATTCTGTTCTGTTCTGTTCTATACTATTCTGTTCTATTCTGTTCTGTTCTGTTCTGTTCTATTCTGTTCTATTCTATTCTGTTCTACACTATTCTATTCTATTCTATTCTATTCTATTCTATACTATTCTATACTATTCTATTCTATTCTACACTATTCTATTCTATTCTATTCTATTCTATTCTATTCTATTCTACACTATTCTATTCTATTCTATTCTGTGTAATTTACTATACCACACTTTTCGACTCTTATTGATATCTGTTTTCATGATTGTAAATTATAAAATGTACATGATATTGGGGGAAAAAAACTAAAATCCTAAGAGTGAACGTCTAGTAAATGTGTTTCGAGTGCGCATGCGCCGGTTTCCTCCAGCTCCCTCGTCACTGCGCATGCTCCGCACTTCTCCGCTTCCCTCTCAGTGTGTTTGGGATGATAGCAGCTAACCTGCTAACTGTCTGAGTAACGGATCTAAAGACGCGGATTTCCCGCACGGAAAGTTGTGACAGCTCGGGGAGTTTTCGGACGTGTGTGCGCTGAGATGGTGGGCCAGGTGAAGAAAGGTCAGCCGCCCTCCTGTAGATGTTTCTTTCACGCTAATAGTTTAAGGATGTGGTGTTAGCCTAGCCTAGCCTAGCCTAGCCTAGCTAACTACTTAGCTTGTTTAGGTACTGCTAGTTACTCTATTTCTTACTTATTTAAAGTCATTTATTTACATTAAAATCCTGTTATTTTACATTTATATCATTAATTTATAACAAGGAAGTGCTTTTTTAGACCTGATCATTTTAACCATCTAAACTGCATATATATAATTATTTATTTTCTTTTTAATTATGAGGGTCAAATCTTTTTATTTTATTATTTGTTATTATAAGATTTTCTTGGTTTGTGTATGGAAATAAAAATCCACTTATTACTTAATGAACTCATTCCATGTAAATTCTGATTAAATTGAGTTGTGAAATAAATAATTAAACTAATTAAAATATTAAATCTGTATAATTGCATAATTTTTGCATTAGAATATGAAAGAAAAAAGAATATTGCATGTGATTGTGTATAATAGGGTTCTCTTGTCAGGGTTCATTGGACAGAACGAGGTTCCGATTGTTTATGGAATCAATTTTAATCAAATTATATATTTAACAAAAAAATTATATTTTTGATTTCATGCTGTTTTCCAGTTTTGATTGTACTGTAAAATAACAACAACAACAACAACAACAACAACAGCAGCAGGCCAGAGGAAGATTTTCTCTGGTGTTTGTTGTTAATGCAGTAGGGACGGGTAGGGACATGTAGGGGCGGGTGGGGACATGTAGGGACGGGTAGAGAGGTGTAGGGACATGTAGGGACGGGTAGAGAGGTGTAGGGACGGGTAGGGACATGTAGGGACAGGGACAGGGACAGGAGTGTGCTGCTAATACTCAGAAACACACTTTATCTCCTGATGTTTCTCTTTCATGTGCTTGTCTTCTGAATGGGACCTTAGACTTTAAGAATCAGGTTTAATAATTAATATATATACAAATTAAACAGTATCAGTCTTATCATCTGAATTTGTTATATCATGTCTGTACTTCTCCTGCACTGGAAGCTCAAAGTCAAATTTCTTGTATGTGTGAACATGGATTATACTTGGTAATAAAGTGATGTCTGATGGCACATTTAGGCCACAGATTAGAGTTAATATATTATTAAATATTTTTACAAACACGTATATTCAAACATTTACAGACACGAGATACTCCCGACTCAAAGCCCCCGAGATACTACTGACTCGAATACCCAAAATAATACTTACTCGAGATTCCCACGCCTCAAATCCCCCAAGATAATACTGACTCGAATCCCCAAAATACTACTGACTCAAGCACCCCATCCCCCAAGATACTCCCGACTCGAGTCCCCCGAGATACTCTCGACTCGAGTCCCCCGAGATACTCCCGACTCTAACTCTCGACTCTAACTTGAACCTCATGGTGTGTTTGTTTTGTCTTTGTGTGCACTTCCAGGCTGGGATAAAGGTCGAATTCCAGGGCTCATCCTGTAATCCTGGTCCTCATTAGCATGAGAGAAAAGCGTTTTCATCAACTCAGGGTGAGTCTTTACCTTAAATCAACATACACCACATAAACATGGAGCTGCCAGATGATGGCTGCTGGACTAGAAGGGGTGTTAATGCTCCTTCATGCCATGTGACTGTCCTGTCACATCACGGTTAAACAAAACAGGGCGGAGCTATGACTTCAAACGACTTAATTTAAATATGCATATGTATTTTGTATTATGTTTGTATCCTCATTCGTTTGAAACTTACCTGCACTGATGTTAGGCCTGTGTTGGACCATGTGTTGGACCTGCGTTAGTCCCTGCGTTAGTCCCTGCGTTAGTCCCTGCGTTAGTCAGTACGGGAAACGAATCCTGATAATTGCACTGATCGGAGTCTTGTGTTGTTAATAAATGTTTAATCAGTTGTCTGCATTCCGTCTCAGCAACTATTAGATTGTATGAGATGAAGGGAAAAAGTAAAATCGGCCTTAGCTTCCTCGATTTGTGAATATCGTATCAGCCAGAGCAAAGCCCATATCAGTCCACCTGTAGTTAGAAGCAGAAAAAAAACGAGGGAGCGTAAGGATTTGAGGGAGTTTGATAAATCGTGACGTCTAGACGTCTGGGTGAGAGCATCTCCAAAACTGCAGCTGGTATCATCTTGCGACTCGAGCCCTGTTCTGACTCGATAAAGAAACCGTTGCTGGGATAATGCTAAGGTTTCCACCGTGACATTATCTAGAGGATGTGCAGGAACGAGAGGGGCTCACTAAACCCTGACTTTGCTCCCTCTGTCCACGTAAAAGGTCAAGTGGTGAGTTTCCGGTGGCCGTCGGACTTCGTGTCCAGACAGAGGAAGGTCAAATGTCACGTGTCCTTACTCCTCCTCCTCCTCCTCCTCCCCCTCCCTCTCAGGGAGAGATGAGCAGCGGTCCAGTGGCCGAGAGCTGGTGCTACACGCAAGTATGTTCCATTACACACAGCACTCACCATGTCACACTGTAGTCATAGATCACTATATATTAGATTAGATATTAGATTCAGGTGTCCCAATACTTTTGAACACACAGTGTATAACAGCCACAGAAAAGTGATTTATTAAGTGCCTTTGTGGTGATAGTTATTATTTTTTTCTTTACTGCAGGTAAAAGTAGTGAAATTCTCCTACATGTGGACCATTAACAACTTCAGCTTCTGCCGAGAGGAGATGGGTGAAGTACTGAAAAGCTCCACCTTCTCTTCAGGGCCCACTGACAAGATGAAATGGTGAGACTATTTATATAGAAGTAATAATCCAGGTGTAGGTGTGAGGTGTTACAGGATGTTGGTGCACGATGTGGAGGTCACACCCTGCTCACCTCCAGCACTGAGGAGTTCAAGCTGTCATTGATGTTTGCAGAGCAAAACTGCCCCGTTTTCATTACGCATTTCATAAACACCTCGTTACATCTACAATACTGCTGCTCCGAATCGCACCCAGAGATAAAGTAGTGCCAGAGGATTCACATGCAGCTGTAGCGTGTCTCTAATAATGAAGCTGTTGGAGTGAACTTCTGGTGCTGGTTTTCTCCTACGGTTCATCTACAATGTTCACCTTGTGTCTCAAACCGTTTATCAAAATCCACCACATGCAGAAATCCTCCATGGAGCTCAGGAAGGTAATTAGGAAACATCTACAATCGCTGCCTCACTCTGTGTATGGAACTGGGACTGGACTGAATTTCCAGCCAATCACAAGCCACTATTCACACCTGATCTTCCAGCCAATCACAAGCCACTATTCACACCTGATCCTCCAGCCAATCACAAGCCACTATTCACACCTGAACTTCCAGCCAATCACAAGCCACTATTCACACCTGAACTTCCAGCCAATCACAATCCACTATTCACACCTGAACTTCCAGCCAATCACAAGCCACTATTCACACCTGATCCTCCAGCCAATCACAAGCCACTATTCACACCTGAACTTCCAGCCAATCACAAGCCACTATTCACACCTGATCCTCCAGCCAATCACAAGCCACTATTCACACCTGAACTTCCAGCCAATCACAAGCCACTATTCACCTGATCCTCCAGCCAATCACAAGCCACTATTCACACCTGAACTTCCAGCCAATCACAAGCCACTATTCACACCTGATCCTCCAGCCAATCACAAGCCACTATTCACACCTGAACTTCCAGCCAATCACAAGCCACTATTCATACCTGAACTTCCAGCCAATCACAAGCCACTATTCACACCTGATCTTCCAGCCAATCACAAGCCACTATTCACACCTGATCTTCCAGCCAATCACAATCCACTATTTAAATTTGCCATGGGATAAAGTGACTTGCAGTTTATGTTATCTCATAATTTATTCTCTTAAGTTCCTCATATTCAGAGTTGGGTTATGCATGCCCTTGAATGAACTGGTTTAAAAAGTTGTGCGCACACGTGTGTGTTTGTGTGTGTGTGTGTTTATATGTTCCAGGTGCCTCAGAGTAAACCCAAAAGGTCTGGATGATGAAAGCAAAGACTACCTGTCACTGTATCTTCTCCTGGTTAGCTGTCCAAAAAGTGAAGTGCGTGCAAAGTTTAAGTTTTCTTTACTCAACGCTAAGCGAGAGGAGACTAAAGCTATGGGTACGAACTTCTCCTGCAAGAAACCACCACGTTTCTCTTATCCCTCGTCCTGATTATATATCCACACGTTTCACTCCACTCGTTTAGTCTGCGTATTTACACGATGTATTATTCAATTGTTCCTCACCAGAACCAATGTTTCTGCTCTCCAGCAGGTGCTGTAACCTGTACAGGAAAGCAATATTTCTGTTCTAATTCCTGCATATGTTTATTAATGTGTTGAGTTTGTAATTAGTGTGTTAATGCAGGGATGAGACGCTGCTGTAGGCTGCAGTCTGTGTGAACGTCTAAAACTTATCATTTAGCTGGAAAAGGCTTCCAAATAGTCCTGATGTGAATCAGTATGTAAGACTCAGGTTGACCAAAGTGCTGAACAAGAAATAAGACATAAAAAAGCAGCTTTAATAGCAGTGTTTATGATCTTTGTGCTTTGTAAAAGACATTTAATCTAAAGGGTCTCGTTAAAATGTAAATGATTTTTTTTCCTCTTTACAGAAAGCCAAAGAGCCTATCGATTCGTCCAGGGCAAAGACTGGGGCTTCAAGAAGTTTATCCGAAGAGATTTTCTTCTCGATGAAACAAACGGCCTTCTTCCAGATGACAAGCTCACCCTGTTCTGTGAGGTACAGTGCTGAAACCTCTTCATATGGTGTTCTGTGTGCTGTCTGTGTTACCCATAATGCACTTAAAGCAACCTTCATCTTGTGTGATTTTTTTTATTTTTATTTGAGTATCTGTGGGGATTGAGTATCTGTGGGGTTTGAGTCTGGAGTATCTGTGGGGTTTGAGTCTGGAGGGTTTGAGTCTGGAGTATCTGTGGGTTTTGAGTATGGAGTATCTGTGGGGTTTGAGTCTGAGTATCTGTGGGTTTTGAGTATGGAGTATCTGTGGGGTTTGAGTATGGAGTATCTGTGTGGTTTGAGTCTGGAGTATCTGTGGGGTTTGAGTCTGGAGGGTTTGAGTCTGGAGTATCTGTGGGTTTTGAGTATGGAGTATCTGTGGGGTTTGAGTCTGGAGTATCTGTGGGGTTTGAGTCTGGAGGGTTTGAGTCTGGAGTATCTGTGGGTTTTGAGTATGGAGTATCTGTGGGGTTTGAGTCTGGAGTATCTGTGGGTTTTGAGTATGGAGTATCTGTGGGGTTTGAGTCTGGAGTATCTGTGGGGTTTGAGTCTGGAGTATCTGTGGGGTTTGAGTCTGGAGGGTTTGAGTCTGGAGTATCTGTGGGTTTTGAGTATGGAGTATCTGTGGGGTTTGAGTCTGGAGTATCTGTGGGGTTTGAGTCTGGAGGGTTTGAGTCTGGAGTATCTGTGGGTTTTGAGTATGGAGTATCTGTGGGTTTGAGTCTGGAGTATCTGGGGATTGAGTATCTGTGGGTTTTGAGTATGGAGTATCTGTGGGGATTGAGTCTGGAGTATCTGTGGGTTTTGAGTATGGAGTATCTGTGGGGTTTGAGTATGGAGTATCTGTGGGTTTTGAGTATGGAGTATCTGTGGGGTTTGAGTATGGAGTATCTGTGGGGTTTGAGTCAGGAGTATCTCTAAGGTTTGAGTCTGGAGTATCTGTGGGGATTGAGTATCTGTGGGTTTGAGTCTGGAGTATCTGTGGGTTTGAGTCTGGAGTATCTGTGGGTTTTAAGTCTGGAGTATCTGTGGGTTTGAGTCTGGAGTATCTGTGGGTTTGAGTCTGGAGTATCTGTGGGTTTGAGTCTGGAGTATCTGTGGGTTTGAGTCTGGAGTATCTGTGGGTTTGAGTCTGGGTATCTGTGGGTTTGAGTCTGGAGTATCTGTGGGGATTGAGTATCTGTGGGTTTGAGTCTGGAGTATCTGTGGGTTTGAGTCTGGAGTATCTGTGGGTTTTGAGTCTGGAGTATCTGTGGGTTTTGAGTCTGGAGTATCTGTGGGTTTTGAGTCTGGAGTATCTGTGGGTTTTGAGTCTGGAGTATCTGTGGGTTTTGAGTCTGGAGTATCTGGAGTATCTGTGGGTTTTGAGTCTGAGTATCTGTGGGTTTGAGTCTGGAGTATCTGTGGGTTTTAAGTCTGGAGTATCTGTGGGTTTGAGTCTGGAGTATCTGTGGGGATTGAGTATCTTTGGGTTTTGAGTCTGGAGTATCTGTGGGGATTGAGTATCTGTGGGTTTGAGTCTGGAGTATCTGTGGGGATTAAGTATCTGTGGGGATTGAGTATCTGTGGGTTTTGAGTATGGAGTATCTGTGGGTTTGAGTCTGGAGTATCTGTGGGTTTTGAGTCTGGAGTATCTGTGGGTTTTGAGTCTGGAGTATCTGTGGGGATTGAGTATCTGTGGGTTTTGAGTCTGGAGTATCTGTGGGTTTTGAGTCTGGAGTATCTGTGGGGATTGAGTATCTGTGGGTTTTGAGTCTGGAGTATCTGTGGGGATTGAGTATCTGTGGGTTTTGAGTCTGGAGTATCTGTGGGGATTGAGTATCTGTGGGTTTTGAGTCTGGAGTATCTATGAAAATGTGGTCTTTATGGTTTGAAATGGAAGACTTTGAGTTGCCTGCTTTAGACCTCTGACCCCAACCGCACTAAACAGTCCAGGCCTTCTCACTTCAGCTCACCTGTATCAGTACCTGAATTTACTAAAGCCCTTCTGGCTGAATGATCAGAAATCCCCACAAGGACTCTCCACAATTTAGTGGAACATCTTCCCAGAAGAATGGAGCCTCTTCTAGCAGCAATCTGGGGACTTAATGTGGAATGTGATGTTCAAAAACACATGGAAATCATATGGACAGGACACAAACTCGTGTCTCATTTCTTACACAAGTTGTGAAGTTCAGAGAGAATCTCTGGCCGTAGCTGAAGTTCGCCATCATCCATAATATCAGTACCTTCTTAATAAAACAGTTTGCTACATACTAACTTCCTACCAATCTACTTAAAAATAACAAGCTCTGTGTCTATTCTATGTCTTTTTGAGCGACGGCTGAATTTCCGAGTAAACGTTCAGGTGTCAGTGGGCGTCGTATACGTTCTTGTTCTTCTTACTGAGTGACTGGCGTCCGCCCACTTTCTAGCAACGCTATCGAGGAGAGAAGGAAAAAAGACGAGCAGTGCATTCTGCAGATAATTAAGAGGGTATTGTCTGAGAGAGAGAGAGAGAGAGAGAGAGAGACTGACTGCAAGTCCCAGAGAGATCTACAACAAGTTTTAACGTTTGCTGGGAAATTGGCAATTTAATAAAGCAAATTAGGTGCAGATTGCAGATCGGCTGTTTCCCACCATTAATTGGCGCTCTCTAGACGAGGAAGAGAGAAACACCGCGCTCTCTGTGCTTCCTGCGTTATGGTTCAGGTGCAATAAGCTGAATATCATCATAATTATCTGTACAAATAAATACGACTGTAAATCTAATAACTCGTTAATTCCCAAACCGGGGACCAGGCAGAAGAGACGCAACAAATTACTAGGTTTCCGACATTTATAAGCAATAAATAAAGATATAAAAAGATTGTTTTCTAGTATATGGACACAACCTTAACGTTACCTCGTTCCCAGATTGCTTTCCTTGTCCCTACTTATGCTCTCTATGGACGTCTGGACGTACAGGACGTCTCTGGGTGCAGCATGAATTTTCCCCTTTACTTGAACCAGGAGACACAAACGTGTTCCAGCATGACGATGCCCCTGTGCAAAAGGCCAGCTCCATGAAGATCTGCTTTCCAAGGGTTGGCGTGGACGATTTCCTGCTATAGAGCTCCAACACTATTGAGATGAATGTGAATGCTGACTGCACTCCAAACCTCCTCACATTCTCACCTACACCTATACCTGACTTTACTAACACCCCTGTGGCTAAATTAATCTCCACAAATCTCCACAAGCACACTCCAACATCTAGTGGAAGAGTGGTGGTTATTAGACGTGTAAATTTGGAGTGGAATGGGAAGGTCACAAAAAAAAAAGCTCATTGCAAACTTTGGGTCCACAAACATGTTCATAAAGTGTACAACCACTACAGTATTAATTTGGGCCTCAACCACTGGACAAAATGTTACATGGCAGAAGAGCGTAACAAGGAAACGGTATGAACTTGAGTAAACGAGATGTTCAGTTTTCAGCACCAATTTCAACTCTCTGTAGATTATAGTGAGTGTGAATAGTGGATTGTGATTGGCTGGAAGGAGTTCAGGTGTGAATACTGGATTGTGATTGGCTGAAAGGAGTTCAGGTGTGAATAGTGGATTGTGATTGGCTGGAAGAAGTTCAGGTGTGAATAGAGGATTGTGATTGGCAGGAAGAAGTTCAGGTGTGAATAGTGGATTGTGATTGGCTGGAAGAAGTTCAGGTGTGAATAGTGGATTGTGATTGGCTGGAAGAAGTTCAGGTGTGAATACTGGATTGTGATTGGCTGGAAGGAGTTCAGGTGTGAATAGTGGGTTGTGATTGGCAGGAAGAAGTTCAGGTGTGAATAGTGGATTGTGATAGGCTGGAAGAAGTTCAGGTGTGAATACTGGATTGTGATTGGCTGGAAGGAGTTCAGGTGTGAATAGTGGGTTGTGATTGGCTGGAAGAAGTTCAGGTGTGAATAGTGGATTGTGATTGGCTGGAAGAAGTTCAGGTGTGAATACTGGATTGTGATTGGCTGGAAGGAGTTCAGGTGTGAATAGTGGGTTGTGATTGGCTGGAAGGAGTTCAGGTGTGAACACTGGATTGTGATTGGCTGGAATGAGTTCAGGTGTGAACACTGGATTGTGATTGGCTGGAATGAGTTGAGGTGTGAATAGTGGATTGTGATTGGCTGGAAGGAGTTCAGGTGTGAATAGTGGATTGTGATTGGCTGGAAGGAGTTCAGGTGTGAATAGTGGATTGTGATTGGCCAGAAGTTGTTCAGATGTGAGTTCAGAGCGTTGGTAGTTTGCGTTTGTCAGTTGAATCTAAACAAATGCACCAATTATAAACCCCTGTAACCATAGCAACATCCGGTTCCAGTGCTGTCCAGAGTGAGGCAGTGATTGTAGATGTTTCTTAATGACCTTCCTGAGCTCCATGGAGGATTTCTGCATGTGGTAGAACTTTATATAGTGTTTACAGAGATTTTCATAAACGGCTCGAGACACAAGGTGAACTTGTAGATGAACCAGAGAAGAAAAAGGTTTAAATGAGAACCAGAATGAAAAGCAGCACCAGAAGTTCACTCCAACAGCTTCAGTATAAGTAGCGGTGTAGCACGGCTGCATGCCAGTCTTCTGGCACTACTTTATCTGTGGGTGTGATTCGGAGCAGCAGAATTTCGAGGTGTTGAATCACTGGCTGTCTGCCCAGTCGAGCTCTAATGGTTTGTATCTTTATAAATGATTAATGAAAATGTCGCCTGCGGTGTTTGAATGTGTGCTGTTGTGTTATTTTAGTGAATGTGTGCTGTTGTGTTATTTTAGTGAATGTGTGCTGTTGTGTTATTTTAGTGAATGTGTGCTGTTGTGTTATTTTAGTGAATGTGTGCTGTTGTGTTATTTTAGTGAATGTGTGCCACTCGTTTGTGTTTGAGTTCCACTTCTGATCTGCTCTTTGTGATTCTCCCCCCTGATCCAGGTGAGTGTAGTGCAGGACTCTGTAAATATCTCAGGTCAGTCGAACACAAACATGCTGAAAGTTCCTGAGTGCCAACTCTCAGATGATCTGGGGAATCTGTGGGAGTGTTCACGCTTCACTGACTGCACACTGTGTGTGGGGGGGCAGGAGTTCCAGGCCCACAAATCCATTCTCGCAGGTAAAGACTTACAGACATACTCAAGTTAGTCTGCAGCAGGAAGCAGGGCTTTAATGTTTTAGATCTCAGGCACTTCGTTCCATCACATCTCCAGGCTTATTTCAGATGGTTTCATCTTCCAGATTGGTTTTGTGTTAGTCCATGGGCAGTTTTGAGTATGAGTTTCTGGGCCGATCACTCTCTTAAGATCTTGGGTTGTTCATCAGGTCACATGTAGCTTGGTCTCGTGTGACTTCAGAAGGGTTGGTCCACCATTTTTTTGGATAATTCGATCCTAAAGATCCTGGTTTCAATTGTCCCCAGAGCTCAGGGTGATCACAACATCTCAGGTGGAAAGATTTACACTGAATTTGTCCTTAAAAATTTATGGTGGATCGGTTCTCCAAGATCTCGGGTGGATCGGTTCTCCAAGATCTCGGGTGGATCGGTTCTCCAAGATCTCGGGTGGATCAGTTTGGTATTGTACTTTTAAGATTAAGACTATTTGCAGATGAATTAGTTCCAAGAGATTTAATGGATTGGTGGATTGGTCCTTCAAAATCTCAAACATTCTGCTGCCTCGGTATCTTGGGCACGTCAGGCTCATTAGAGTCCAAGACTTTGGGCTGATTGGACCTTTAAGATCTCTGGTGGTTTGGTCCATCAGTTTAGTCTTTGAGTATCGTGTATGTTTCAGATGTTTCGGTTTCCCAGAGCTCCTTAAACAGTTAAAGTAAACATCAGATACAAAAATACTGAATGATACAAAAAAGTTACAAAAATAAAGCAGGGCAGGAGGAATAAAGGAACGAAAGCAGAGATTCTGAATCGAACTCTAATTAATAAAAGGAGGAGTGATCTGAAGCTCTTTTCTCCCTGCTGCTATCAGACTTTAGAATCAGAGTTTTTTTTATATTTGCACATTTTTCTTGCTGCTGTAACATGAAAATCTCCCCACGCGGGACGAATGAAGGTTTATATGATCTTTTTTTGACCAATGGACTTCTTGCTTTCTCGACAGCGAGATCTCCGGTTTTTAACGCCATGTTTGAGCACGAGATGGAGGAGAGCAAGAAGGTACGCCGCGTCTCCCTGAGATTACCAGACGCTCGCGGCCGCCGTTTTATCTCCTCTCGTTTTCTCTCATTTAGAACCGGGTGGACATCAGGGACATCGAGCCGGACGTGTTTAAAGAAATGATGGGGTTTATATACACGGGGAAAGCGCCGAATCTGGAGAAAATGGCCGACAGTTTGTTGGCAGCGGCTGATAAAGTAAGCGGAAAAGTCTTGTAATGAAGATTCCAAGTGTTTATTATTATTTATTCTGTATGTAGTTACTGGACCTGTGACACTCATTCTTCAGATGATGATGATTCTTCATTTTAGATTTATAAATCAAAATAAAACCAAAAAGATCAAAGGAAATGTTCCGGTTGTGCATAAAAATTTCTCTTTTTTCCCCCAGAATAAAGTTATGCTTTTCTAAAATTCATATTTTATAAAATATAAATCATATTTATATACTCAAATCTTCTGTAATATTTTGTAGTAAAAAGGAGCGAATAGTATTGTTTTTTTTTTATTTACTAAAAATTTTTTTTTACATTCAATTTCATTTAAATTAACCTGCATGATATTAATAATTTTTTATTATTGATGCATAGTTTTGTTTATTTTTTTCCAAAAATTTAAAAAGTATTAAAGATGAATAGAATCACATTATTTAAAAAAAAAAAAGAAAACATTTTAAATCAGCGCATTTTGATCAAAACGTTCAGACAATAAATAAAAAAAATGACGTGTGAAAGTGTGCATCTCACGTTTTCATCCATGTCCACGTCATTGAACTTCTTGCATCTACGTTGGGCAGAAATTCATCTGTGTTTGGATGAAAAGTCTCGACAGGTCTGTAAATTGCGTGTGTTCGTGTGTGTGTGTGTGTGTGTGTGTGTGTGTGTGTGCGTGCAGTACGCTCTGGAGCGTTTAAAGGTGATGTGTGAGGAGTCCCTGTGCAGCAGCCTGTGCGTGGAGAAC
Source organism: Silurus meridionalis (assembly GCF_014805685.1). NCBI lineage: Eukaryota > Metazoa > Chordata > Actinopteri > Siluriformes > Siluridae > Silurus > Silurus meridionalis. Next base: position 1,445,470 of record NC_060886.1, read on the forward strand.
GTCGCCGACACGCTCATCCTTGCCGACCTGCACAGCGCCGAGCAGCTCAAAGCTCAAGCCATCGATTTTATCAACAGGCAAGTGCAGCTTCGAGAGAAAACGCCTGCACTCGATGATAAATCACTGCTGCCTTCACTGTTCACACACACACACACACACACACACACACACACACACACACACACACACACACACACACACAGTGTTAGCCAGCTCTGTTTCTTTACCTTCTTATCTTCTCTGTAGGTGCAGCGTCCTCAGACAGCTGGGCTGCAAGGATGGAAAATACTCGAATAGCAAGTATGTAATTAGCCCTGTGTGTGTGTGTGTGTGTGTGTGTGTGTGTGTGTGTGTGTGTCAGAGATGGAGGAAGAGTGAGATGGAGAGAGAAACAAAGAAGGAGACAAAGAGACAGATGAACTTGAGACAGAGAGAGATGTACAGAAAGGGGAACGTGAAACGGAGAAAATGAGAGACAGAGAGAGAGAGAGAAAGTGAGAAATTGAGAAAGAGGAAGACAAAATTAATGATTAAAAGTGAGACCGAGAAAGAGACATTGAAAGTGAGACAGACAGAGTGAAAGTGAGAGAGAAAGAGGGAGATGTTGGGAGAGATATAGAGACAGACGTTGAAAGTGACACATAGAGAGAGACAGAAAGTGAAAGTGAGACGTTGAGAGATATATAGACATTGAAAGTGAGACAGAGAGGGACAGATAGTAAGTGAAAGTGAGATGAGAGATATAGCGAGAGACGGACAGTGAAAGTGAGACGAGAAATATAGTGAGATATAGACAGTGAAAGTGAGATGTTAAGAGATATATAAAGAAACCGTGAAAGTGAAACTTTAAGAGATATATAAAGAGAGAGACCATGAAAGTGAGACGTTGCGTGATACAGAGAGACATACAGTAAAAGTAAGACATTGAGAGATATAGAGACACAGACAGAGTGAAAGTGAGATGTTAAGAGAAATAGAAAGAGACCGTGAAAGTGAGATGTTGAGTGATAGAGACAAGACAGTGAAAGTGAGATATAGAGAGACCAAGAAAGTAAGGCGATGAGAGATATAGAGACATACAGTGAAAGTAAGACATTGAGAGACATAGAGAGAGACAGGGTGAAAGTGAGATGTTAAGAGAAATAGAGAGACTGTGAAAGTGAGATGTTGAGTGATAGAGACAAGACAGTGAAAGTGAGATATAGAGAGACCAAGAAAGTAAGACGATGAGAGATATAGAGAGACATACAGTGAAAGTAAGACATTGAGAGACATAGAGTGAGAGACAGGGTGAAAGTGAGATGTTAAGAGAAATAGAGAGACTGTGAAAGTGAGATGTTGAGTGATACAGAGACAGTGAAAGTGAGATGTTGAGAGAGAGACAGACAGACAGACAGACAGAGAGAAAGTTAGTGAATGTGAGACACACAGAAGATTAATAAGGTGCTGTTATCAGCAGCAGCACACTGCATTAGGATTCATTGTTTGGAGGTTTTAGCTGCTAAACCCTCCTCAGTCTCGGCTGGTTCTCCCTGTGTCTCACAGTTTATGGTGTTAATAGAGTTTCAGAAACAGTGTAGGAAGAGTAAAAACACCCACATTACGCCGTCAGCTTTATTTCTCCTCCCTCCGGTCGGGTCGTAACGCTCACGTTATTACTCATTCATCTGCGCTCACTCTCCAGAATCAACACTCGGATCTCCCTCTGTTTTTACTCCTCCAGCGTGTCTGCAGAATGAAATGATACTAAATCCTTTCTTTTTTTTTAAACTGGGACCAATCAGGTGTCCCAATACTTTTGGGCATATAGTGTGTGGGGTTGAGTGGTAGATTAAAGCACTCCATTGTGTGTGTGTGTGTGTGTGTGTGTGTGTGTGTGTGTGTGTGTGTGTGTGTGTGTGTGTGTGTGTGTGTGTGTGTGTGTGTGTGTCTGAGTGATTAATTCTGCGATGTCTGTGCTCTTTGTGTCTCAGCCACGCTGCAGATATAATGGAGACTTCGGGCTGGAAGGCAATGATCCAGTCTCATCCTCACTTAGTGGCCGAGGCTTTCCGAGCTCTCGCCTCGGCTCAGTGCCCTCCGTTCGGCCTGCCCAGGAAGAGGCTCAAGCAGTCCTGATCTCTCTCTCCCTCTCTCTCTTTATCTCTCCCTCTATCTCTTTCAGCTTGGGGGAGGAACGAAGACGCCGAGGAACAACATAAACTCGTTCACCGAGACATCGCTCTCAGCCTTCTCATTATTCCTTTCTTTTTCCCCCCATCATCCTCTCTCTCTCTTTCTCTCTCTCTCTCGCTTGCTCGCTCCGTCTGTCATTCCCCTTTTGGTCTCATTTTCGTTTCTTCTCCTCCATCTTATCAGTCTCGTTTTCATTTTTGTCCTTCCCACTTTTTCTGCCTCTCTTCCTCCTCCCCTCCTTCTTCTCGTATCTCTCAATCGTTCATCTGTCCCTGTCATTCCTCGCTCTCTTTCTCATGCCCGCGCATACACTTTCTTTTCGCTATTATTCTATTCTCCTTTCTTTTCTTTCATCCAGAATCACTTTCTTCTGACTCTCTCTCTCTCTCTCTCTCTCTCTCAATAGTTTAACTTTTGTTCTTTCCTTCTTTCTCTCGCATGACACCTTTTCCTTTCTTCTCTCATCCTTTCTCTCTCTCGCACATGCAGATGCACATTCCTTCCTACTTTTTTATGTGAACACATATTCTCTCTCTCTCTCTCTCTCTCTCTCTCTCTCTCTCTCTCTCTCTTCTCTCTCTCTGTCCTGCTGTGTGTCTCTTTGGCACTTGGTCTAAATCCAGAGACAGTAACGTGTGTGTGAAATTCCTTCTCCTCCTTTTCGGCGAGAGGAAACGAGTGTAACAGCAGCCTTTCTCATACAATATGTTCAGTTTCTGAGCTTTCTTTCTTTCTTCTCCTGCCCTGTATGTTCTCTCTCTCTTTCTCTCTTCTGGGACATCATCTCTCTCACCCACTGTCTATCACTTTTATATATATATATATATATATATATATAGTGTGTGTGTGTGTGAATGAGTGATGGACTGGATGGACTTTTTTGTTCTTTCGTCTCTGATGGGCGTAAAACAGATCCGTCCCAGAACTCGTCCCAAAGGGACCGGAGCGTTCCTCCTCCTTTTCCTGTTCCTCTTCCTCCTCATCTTTTGCACTAGTTCCCTTCGCCCAGCCGTGGGTTTCGATACGACGTAAAAAGGTTCGTTTAAAGGAAAAAAGTTCCGGCGTTCTAGAAAAGTTCGGCCCCGTGTTCATGAATAGACATGAGTGAAACCGATCATGCCCCATATTGATGGCACTATTTCTATGTAAAGGACTTACTTGACTTATATTTGAAAGAGAAATACTTTAGTGTGCGTGTGTTTTGCGTAAAAAAAAAAAAGAGGTATCGCTCGCTTGTTTCTACACTCGCGTTACTCAGACGTTACACTGTGAGAGAAACGAGGGCTAAAAGTCGTCCACTTTTTCTCAAATCCATATAAAATACGCACACCGCTCCAAATCTCCAGGTTCGGTTCATCCGGCGAGTCTTAAAACACGCGTTCCACAACAGAGCATTAATCTGTACCCCAACACACAGTGTCACGTTTTCCAGAAATAATGCAAGGAAACGTGAGTCGTGAGAGAAGTTCTGGCACCATTTTTCACACTAAGCACAAAAACACAAATCCACACCCCAGATATGCCTCGGATAGGTAGCGGATTTATTGTTGCTTGTGGGCGTGGCCTGTTCAGCATTGTTACGATGTTCAGATTGCAAAATTAGTAGTTATTATATAAACACACCCTAAAGCAGGGGTCACCAACCTTTTAGAAACGGAGAGCTACTTCTTGGGTACTGATTAATTTGAAGGGCTGCCAGTTTGATACACACAGTTTCCAGTTTGATCTGAAATAACTGCTCAATTTATCTTTTATTATGTTATTATAAATAATGAATGATATTCATCTATGAAAAGACACAGATCATGTTAATGATTTCTCACAATTATCAACAATGATTTAACAAAGTAGGAAACAGATATTTTTAGAAAATGTTGAGAGACAGAGTGAAAGTGAGATGAGAGAAATAGAGACAGTGAAAGTGAGACCATGTTGGTGACCCCTGCCCTAAACTATTCATTGTTTTCCCACACGTCAGTTGACATGCTTAGCTTTGGTGCTTCTAGCTACTCCGAAAAACGTACCTGCTAGCTACCTTCACTCGTCAGAGGCACCGGCGTTCACAAAAGCGTATCGTTGTTAGCAGAAATGCGACGTTCTGCATACATGGAGTCAAATCTCTGATCATTCTTCATCGTTTACTGAAGAACCATAGTTTTCGAAATAGCAGCGTGTAGAATCCGAGTGACCGGGTCATCTATCAGCCAATCAGAACACAGCGTTGTTTTATAGGGGTTTTTTTGTTTGTAATTAGGAAACTTTGTGAAAGTAGATCGTGTGGAAAACCAACATTTCAGTTCGTTATTCGTCCCCCCCACCGCCCATCACGTATATGAGCTCCGATACGTTGATCTGCGAAGTTTTCAGTGGTTTATTGGCTAAATATTGTGTTCTGATTCATCACCACCATTCATGTGGCACTGCACTGGACATTATTGTATAATAATTCATACGAATAATGTGAAAGTAGGCCATTGTATACTTTTCATATCTTCCCGAAACATCTCCTAGATATTCACCCCTCTGCCAGAACTTCCTCTCAGACTCAATTAATCACCCCGTGGGGGAGGTGGGGGGGTGTTTACCGGGGGCTTGGAGCTCACACGGCCATCTCGGTCCACTGACTCAGCGAGACGCTGGTGCTGAGTGTGGAACATCAGCGTTATTGCACTGTGTGTTGGGAAATTCACGCCATATTGTTTTTGGTATATTTCACTAATCCTGGTGTTCCGATCGCATCGGATGCGCCTGTGCCATGTTTCATGTTACGTTGTTTGAATTTGTTCTGTTAATGAATGCGTGTTGACATTAAATAATGTTTTTTTCAGCATTAAGTGTAGTGTTTGCAAATAATTTTCATTCAAATCCCTTGGGTCCATCTGAGTGATGGAAGGTTTTCAAATATCTCTTTCTGTACAAGTCGAGTTTAGGAGCCTCATCTGACTTGATTACATCTCTGCAGACTCGTCCAGACTCTTGCATCCAGCATCATATGGTTCACTTACATCTCAGTCACCTCTATGAGAAACTCTCATCTGACTCACTCACGTCTCCGAGAGACTCTTCTCATCCTGCTGACTAATATTGTCTTATACAGCAAGATCTTGTCTTTTGTAATCAGACTGATTTACAATTATACTTTCATGTAGTCAGACGTGTCGTACACGTGAGAAGTGGATTAACTGAACACGTGCAGTACGACACGTCTGACTGCACGTTCCTTCAAATTAAGAAAAAATTAATCCCTCCAGCGGGAATTTTCTAAAACACAAAGTGTGTATCAGAAACAGCTCAAAGCAGCAATTTAAATATTTTTTTTAACTCAGTGTTTAATTCCAAAGTGAAAATATTGATATTGAAGGAAAATTCAAGCTCATGACCAGGAATCTTTTGATTTAATTTATTTTAGTCTGGTATCAGACCCTTCATTTCATCTATAATTCATTAATATAGCAGTCGATGTAAATGTTTGTCTACCTGAAAATCAGTTCAGTTTAGTTAAGAAGGTGGTTCTAATGCGATTTGCTGCATTCTGAGTTCCTGAAACTGCTCGAGTGGGATTCTTGTGCTAAACATGGCCAAAGTTGAAAAAAAAAAAAAAACAATGTAAATTCACTCCTTTCAGGCTCGTATAAGTTTTGGGAAGAAATCCTTGTATGGACACTTCTCCTGGGCAAGAGCACACCCACCACCGTGCTTCATTCGGCACTGTACAGGAGTCACTCGAGAAGAGCAAAGCACTCTCCAAAGCAGTGCGTTAGTGGATGTGAGGGAAGGAGAACCTTGTTCTTGCTATATAGACTCTGGATCAGATGTGTATGGCTGTAATCAGAGGTGAAAAGAGTAATAAAATATTCTAAAAGTAGCTGCTACTTTAATGAAATTTTACTTACATATGAGTAAAGTTACTGATCTAAAAATCTACTTAAGTAAAAAGTAGCTATATAAAATGTACAAATTTACCAAATTACCTTTTTATTTTAAACGGTGGGGTGAGGTGGGGGATTCTGGTGTAGTTAAAAAAGGACCAGCACTTAAAAATCTCAAGCGAGTTTTTAACTGAGCACCTTTACAAGTTATAGCTCAATAACAACCGAAAAAAATCTCAAGAATGGAATTTATTATAAAAAGTGAAATCAAAATGCAGATAACTAATTCAGAGAGAAAAGCGAGTGCACATGTTGAAGAAGTAGATGCCGAACTCGCAAACATTCCGAACCATCTAGAGACGTACCAGTGCCAATTGGACCCCACTACATGTGTGGAGTTTTGACATTGGACCTCCTGGAGTGTTTAAATTCTCTGGCATGGAGAAGCTGATGCTGGATCTGTGATGATCACAAATGTTGAGCTCAGTAGCTCCTACTTTTATACCAAAGACTAGAAAAAACATGAAAGTTCTGTATTGTTGAAAGATTTATGATCAAACTCTTGATGTCACCCAGATGAGGATGGGTTCCCCTTTTGAGTCTGGTTCCTCTCAAGGTTTCTTCCTCATAACATCTAAGGGAGTTTGTCCTTGCCACAGTCACCACGGCTGCTCATCAGGGATAAATACACACCATTCACCTTCACTGTTGATTTCTGTAAAGCTGCTTTGAGACAATGTCTGTTGTGAAAAGCGCTATACAAATAAACTTGACTTGTTGAACAAGTATCGATCCAACAGTATTTCGCTTTCAGCTGAGGTCTCCATCGTCTGTCCATCTTTCTTTCCTGATTTTAATGCATTTATTCTCAATCAGTGCAGTAGTTTCCGGGGCATGATTTTGATATTTTTTCTTGATTTCTTTTTTACTGAGTAAAGGAGGTGATTTAATAAGTATTTATGTACAATTCTAAATTACAGTAACGAGTAAATGTGATTTATTAATATACGTATCTGATTGTTACTCAGAGTTTATTTACGACTATAAAGTTTCTGCTTTATTTATAGCGATGTCTCAGCTCACAGACGATTTTTACACTCAAGTCGTGTGTGCTCGCGACTCTTTAGCGCCGCCTATGCCAGTGCCTCCAGGAGCTTTTGGAGAAAAGCGTAAAAAAAGCTGTATCTTTCTTTTATAAGTCTGAAGACCCTTCGGAGATATGAAGGACACAAGTCTACTTATAGGTGTGTGTGTGTGTGTGTCCGGGTCCTTTTCAACACAAAATATTAGCTTTTTATATAACTGAATGTATAAAGACGAAGAACTGTACTGTATTCTCATGAATATAAGTTTGTGTGTGTGTGTGTGTGTGTGTGTGTGTGTGTGTGAGAGAAGCCTGATTTGGTCCTGAATTAGCACTACAGCTGTGGCACTTTGCTCTATTAAAGTACGCTGCTTTCATGTGCTCCCTAATGCCAGGGCTGATTAAAGTGAACAGCAGGCACTAATCCCAGATATGAGACACTCGTTTACCTCGGAGCGTCTCCGTATCGGCTCTCTCCTCTTTTAGAGCGAGGGAGAGAATACAGCCTCATGAGAAAATGCTGCTATAAACCTGAGCTGCCTTTTTAAAGGCCTACGGGTTTTAGTGTGAAGACCAGAGTGTGAATGTAATGAAAGAAATGTGAACACACTGCTGCACATCTCTACAGCTCGGCTTCTGGAATGTACAGCTTTTTCCTGCATGTCCTGTAGATCCAAAATCGATTCATAAAATTTGATTCTTTAATGACGCTTTCATCATCCATGACGTCTTTTCAGAGATACACTGCCTGTGACACCAGTGGGTGGAAACTGCACAGATTTGTACAGGACGTTTTTTTTTTGGTAGAATGGTATTTTCTCTTCACTTGAGCTTGGAGACCCAAACCTGTTCCAGCATGACACAAAGTGCACAAAGGCAGCTCCATGAAGATCTAAAGATGAAGGGGAAGATCTCCTGCTATAGACCTCCAACGCAAATGTATGTGAACGCTGACTGCACCCCAGGCCTCCTCACCTTTTCACCTTCTCCAGCACCTGACTTATAGAAGAAGAATAGAATTGCCTTTATTTGTCATTACAGCACAGTGAAATTCTGGGTTCAGCCATGATACAGCACCCCTGGAGCACAGAGCGTTGAGGGCATTGTTCAAGGCAGTTTGGCAATACAGGGACTTGAACCCCAGACCTTTCGATCAGTAACCCAGAGCCTTAACCACTGAGCTTCCACCTCCACATGAATATCCACAGAATCTCCAAAGAATCTATTGGATCTTCTTCCCAGAAGAGTTCACCTTATTATAACAGCAAATTGGGACTAAATGTGGAATTGGATGTTCAATAAGCACAAATCAATCTTATGAATATAAGACCACTCTTCTGGGAAGATGTTTCACTAAATTTGTGGAGATTTATTTAACCATAAGTGTGTTAGTAAAGTCAGGTAGTGATGTAGGTGAGAAGGTGAGGAAGCCTGGGGTGCAGTCAGCATTCACATTCATCCCAAAGCTGTTCGATACAATTGGAGGTCTTCCACTCCAACCCATGTGGAGCAGATCTTTAAGCTGGATTTCTACAAAGGTGTATATTGTCATGCTTCAACAAGTTTGGATCTCCTAATTTCATTCAGGTTTGGGAAAATTTCATGCTACAGAATCCAAAGACGTTCTAAACAATTGAGTGCCTCCATGTTTGTGGGAACAGTTTGGGGAAGAAGAACATATGACTGGAAAAGTCGGGTGTCCCAATACTTTTAGCAGCTAATGTATTTCTATATCAGCTTGCAACCAAAATCCACGGCTGTGTGATGTTCCAGAGAAATCACGAGGCATCAACAATCCTGAAGCTTTTCCTCGGAATGTTATAAAGCGCCGACACTGGAGACTCCTTCCTTAAATTATCTCCTGCCTTAAAATAAATAAATAAATAAATCATAACAGTTTTATACTTTTTCTTAAAATATATTTATGTGGAGTATCTGCTGTGACTGAGCTGTTGCTATAGAAACCGTTAGCATTAGTATTAAAGCAGGGAATTAAACTGTCAGGGAATAAAGCAACTTCTGACCAATCAGAATCCAGGATTTAACAGAACTTTTTTTTTTTTTTTTAAATATATATATATTTTTTTATATTCTGGTGATGAAAAGTGGAAAAAGAAAATGTCATGCCGATGGTCCTGAGCGTCGCCGACTCAGTTTGTGTCTTTGTCTTAAGATATTTCGGAAATTTGTTTACCTGAAAACGATTTGTTCAGCAATAACGCAGAAACGCCGAGACGAGCAAAAGCAGTGTGCATACAGAGGAAGAAATTATTTTCTTTAGCTCATTGAGGAGCCTGTGGAGTGAATCATCATCATCATCATCATCACTGTCCTTACAAAACGTTTGCCATCGTGATCTCTATCTGTAGGTAATGCGATTAACAGCAAACACAGCGTCTGATTGGAGTCAGTCATGACACCACCTGCTACATAAACATCTGGGTTATTTTCCAGAGGAATCCGACAGTACGGGAGGAACGTGTTGAAAAAGAACAACAAGAAGCCTTTTAGTGAGACAATTTAATGTACAGTTCACATCGAAATCAGGTAAATATCCATTTTCTATTTATACTGGGAAAAGGAATAGAAATTCGAGTACAGATTCATTATAACTTACTCACGGGGGGGAAAAACGCAGCTTTGGGAAACATTGCATTTCTACGTGGTTTGATTCACAGTTTTCACAACAAAATGTAAATTACAACGCGTTCGTTCCTTTTTTTTGGTTCAATATTAAGAAAAAAAGAAGAAAATGTTGTTTATTGTTTCTCTGTCACACACACAGAAGAAATAAACAAAAAAACCCTCCAAAAAACAGTAAAATGGCATTTATTTATTTTCTCGATTTGTATAATCACACAGAATGTAGTAGTATTGTGATCGTATTCATCATATACGGTGAATTTCCTTTTCACATTTTGACCCAAAACAAAATAGTAATTTCATGTTTTTTTGGGGTGACATAGATCTTAACGCAAAGATCCAAACAACGTGTAAAGGTCATGTTTGTTTTATGAGTCATGAAAACGGAACACAATCAAAGCTTATAAATGATCCAGACCATGTAGATTATTATACTGTTCTCACACAAAGTGTAGTAATACAAACCTCACAATAGCAAATCCGATCAATGGCCAACACCCCGATCCAACATCCAATCCAACATCCAATCCAACACCTTCTTCTAACCTGGACATCAATGGAAATTTCATTGGACATTTTTTTTTTATAGGAAGAACTGTTCCACCAGCCATTTTCAATAAAAGGGTAATTATTTGATACAAATTAGAGTCAAATATTTGGAAATCATGGTGCAGGGTGTGGCAAGATGGGGCAGGGTGGGGCAGGGCAGGGCAGGGCAGGGCAAGTGGTTTATGAAAATCCTGTAAATAGTATAACATTAAGAAGAGGACATGTGTGTGACTCCCATTTCCTGTCCCTCTCTAGTTGCTTTTAAAAAGCACCTAGTGATCCATATGAACTTTTTAGAGCGAAACCAGAACATTAGATGAAGCTACTGATGGATTCTGCATTGATGGTTGATCAGTTTTTTTTCCATTCATGGTCTCACAAGAGTTCTGCAAACCCAAAATAAAATAAAATTAAATAAATAAATAAATAAATAAATAAAAGTTCAGTTGTTTTTTCTTTTGTTTTTGAATAAAATGGAATGAAGGCGTTGTAATTCACATTTAGTTTTTCAGTTTTTCAAATTTAATATAAACATTTAAAGCAAAGATCCAACCAATGTGTAAATGTCATGTTTGATCATTTGTCATAAAGAAATCTCACAAAAGTGAGTGCACCCCTTAGATTTCAGCAAACAGTTAGTATATTCTCAAGGGACAAAACTATATAAATGAAACGTTGATAGAATTTAGAGTATCAATGTGCAGCTTGTATACAGTACAGGTTTACTGTCCTCTGAAAATAACAACATGCAGCCATTATTGTCTAAAAAACTGGCAACAAAAGTAAGTCCACCCTCAGTGAACGTGTCAAAACTGTGTCCAAAGTGTGAATATTTTGTGTGAGCACCATTGTTATGTAGCACTGCTTTAATCCGCCTGGGTATGGAATTCACCAGAGCTGCACAGGAGCTGCTGAATGTCAGACACTTAGAGCTTCTCCACCTTCCGCTTGATGATTCCTCACAGGTGCTCAATAGGGTTTAGGTCTGGAGACAAACTTGGCCAGTCCATCACCTTCAGCTTTCTAAGCAAGGCAGTCGACATCTTAGCGGTGTGTTTGGGGTCGTTGTTATGTTGGAAAACTCTCGTTCGGCCCAGTTTCTGAAGGAAAGAGTTTCATGTTCTGCTTCAGAATCTCACAGTACATGTTGGAATCCATGTTTGCCCTAATAAACCGCAGCTCCCCAGTACCAGCAGCACTCATGCAGCCCCAGACCATGATGCTACCACCACCATGCTTGACTGTAGACAAGACACAGTTTTCTTGGTTCTCCTCACCAGGGCATCACCGCACATGCTGGACACCCTCACAAGTTTATCTGAGTCTCATCAGACCACAGGATATTATTCCAGTAATTCATGCTCTTGGAAAGGTCATCTTCAGCAAACTGTTTTCTGGCTTTCTTGTGAGCAGCTTCAGAAGAGGCTCCTTCTGGGACGACGGTCTGCAAACTGACTTGTTGTGGTGTGTGGTGAACGGTCTGAGCACTGACGAGTGGACCTTACAGTTCTGCTTCCTCCAAAGTAATCCTGCAGCACTCATGTGTCTACAGCTTCTGCACCTGACACACAGCATGAGGACTCGACTTCTTTGATTAACCCTTGTGAGGTCTGTTCTGAGTGGAACCCGTCTTGGTAAGCCTCTGTATGACCCTGACCACTGTAATGTAACTCAGTTACAGGATGTTACTGATCTTCTTGCATCCTCTGCATCTTCGTAGAGAGCAACAATTCAAATTCTCAAATCCTCAGAGACTCTTTACCATGAGGTGCATGTAGAACATTCAGTGGTCAGTATGAGAGAATTGTACTTAAAGCACCAAATTTGAACTGCTCTTATACAAGATACACACATTTGTATGGTTCTGTGAAGCAGACAAAAACATGAACATGATGAACAGGACATGTGGCTTTGCATCGTTACACCACGTACAGCTGTTATCACTGAGGGTGTACTTACTTTTTTTGCCTGTTATTTAGAAAATAATGGCTGTGTATTGAGTTATTGTTAGAGGACAGTAAATCTGTACTGCTATACAAACTGCACATTGATAGTCTAAAATATATCCACATTTCAGGTCTATAGATTTGTTACTTGAGAAGATACTAAAATGGTTGCTGAAATGTGAGGGGTGCACTTACTTTTGTTAGATACTTCTAAAAATGCACCAGATGATTCTACCGATTCTGCGGTAATCTGACAGAGTAGATCTCCACCGTTCACCTATGTTTTTAAAGGATTTACGAAGCACCAATTTCATTTGAGAACTTCATGATGACTCCGTTATCTCTGGAATAAGGTTTTAGCAATACAATATAAAGGACCTACATTGCAAGTAAATAACATTTAATTATTCAGGATATCTACTTCAAATAAATCCCGATAACTCAACGTGATGTGTAACTACGAAACATATCTCCAGTTGATTTTTTTTCTTCTTTTCTGCGAGACTGCTGCCATGACTGACAGTTTAAATTTCATTTTTTGGCTTCAGTCCCTTCATTTAGCGTGTGCAACTGAAATTTCCCACTGTAATTAATGTTAATTAAAGCCTGGAAATGCGGAGCACTGTGGCAAGACCATGACAAAGTGTCGTTAATTGGCTGCCAGATTCACTAAACCCACCTGTCCGATGAATAGAGCTCTCGAGGGGCAATCTGAAGTTTCATATTTTTTACTTTTTCTTATTTCGCCTGAACGATGATTTAAAAAAGATCACAATGTTAATCAGGGCAACTTTGCCAACAACATCTAATGTTTCTTTGTGATTTACGACATCACTGTGCACAATGAGCAGATTTACTGATGGGGTTAACACACTTACACAGATACATACACACCAAAGGTATTCAACTTATTTTCCCCGTTTGGTCCTTGCTAGCTGGTTTGCCCATTGTTGTCTGAGCAAACGGCAGTCCGAATTTGTCCTCAAACGGTGACCGTTTCTTCGAGCTTCTGGTCCAGCCTCGGCGTAGAGTTCGGCGCCTTCGATATAAACAAACACTGAACTCTTCTGTCTTAATTAGAACTCGCAATGTGCCCTCCATTGCACTCACATGATAAGCAGATGTTTGTCCAAAGCACATGCTAATGGTCTTGCCTGATTTGGAACATCTGGACTGATCCTTAATTGTGCCTGATATACGCAGAACATGCGGTACAGTTGAGGAGCTCAGTGCTGCGGGGGGAGTCCGAGTGGACCAAATCGGGAAGAAATTCTGGGAGGAGTTCAGGCCCAGTTTGCCCTCTCAGATATTTAAATAGTTTGGTTTCGGACTAAGTCAGCCCATGGGTTTGAGACTGATTAGATCTTTGACAAATTGGGCTGGGGCTGGAACAAGTCAGCCAGTGAGCTCAAGCCAAGTTTGGTCTCTGCGAAATATTTTGGGTGACTAGGTGGTGCCTGTGATTTGGAGCTGAAAGACTGAGGTTTGGAGTTAGTCATTCCATGTTTGACCAACCATAAATACAGTATGGCCCAGGGTTAGGAGCAAGTTAGCCCATGATCTTGGGCCATGTCTGTGGGTTTGGGCTACGAGTCAACCCACAATATTAGGAGAGATTTTGGACCTTGAGTTCAGGCCACATTTGGAGTGAGAGCTTACTTGATGGAGAAGATATAGCAGTGAGATTAGGAGATGGTTTCATTGAAGAGTAATGGGCCTGGTTTGGGCTGCATATTTGGCCCAGGTTGGTTTGAGTCAAGTCCAGGTGGTGAGATTATCCCGTGGAGGAATACGGTGTGTCACTGTGGTAATTATAATCGGGGCAAATTTTCTGCACCAGTTTATAATCAGTGCTGTAAAAAGAGATGTAGATGCATATGACCTTAAACGGTTTGGAGCACAGCCATGAGACGTGGCTCTGTGTCTGCTCCTGGTAGCACGTTTTCGAGACGTCGAAGCCGCACATCCCCGACTTTTTGTTCCGGTCTGTTTTTTCGTACTCCACTCGGCAGTTGAAGGATTTGGTGTCCTTGGTTTCCACTGTGCTCTGTTGTGCCATTTCAAACTCCACCACTTTGGACGGAGGCACCAAACTCACCGAGACATTCCCTAAGCCGGTGGAGTTGTGCCGGAAGTAGACGCTGAAAGTTCCATTTCCATGATCCACTATCTTCCCTGTGATCAGGAGGTTCAGCTTCACTGTCTTGATGTTGGAGTTGAAATCTCCCCAGCCGAACATTTTCTTGAACTTGCCCGTCTTCACTATGGGTCTGCGTTTAGTCCTGCTTTGCGCCTCCCCAACAGCTGTCTGGTTAGATAACCAGTCCCATGAGTCGTCCATTTTTTCCAAATATGTCATCTGCCTCATGCTGCTCTTGAGAGTGCGATATGCTCTAGAGAACAAGCGCAGAGGGTTAGGCATGCGGTTGCTTAGTCCTTTGGGGGAATCATTGCCCTCATTATCACTCTCTCCCCAGTCCACAATGCCCAGCTCGGGAATCTGCAGACGCCTGCATGTGACCTTCACAAAAAGAGAGGGAAAAAAAAACAAGACACAGTAAGCGTTAGAGCATGAACTCCCAGTAGAAGCTATTTATTTTTGAATCAGCCATGAAATGTACATAATAAAGGGTATGGCACAACAAAATCCAGCGTTCAGGTTTTCTACTAGAAAAAAACAGCTACAAAAAAAATCATTAAAAAAGTAATGAATTAGGCGAATGCTGCTTTCAAACGTTTCCTGTCTTGGTCATAATGGAGAGATGTCCAGTGGTGGACAGTAACAAAGTAAATGTGATTCACTATTGTACTTAAATAGCTTTTTCATGTATCTGTTCTTTACTGAAGTGTTTCCATTTGGTGAGATTTTTACTGTAACTTCACTACATTTCAAAGTCAAATCTTTTACTTTTTTACTCAACTACATTTAGTGAAATCAGTCGTTTCTTTTTATTCATTTGAGGATAAAATCGTAACTGGTGAAACGCAGCGAGTCACCAATCAGGATCGAGCGCACGCTCTGTTTTACACGTGTTCTGATCGGCGCTCGGTGCATCTACTGATCACCAACATACAGTTCAGCATCAGTTCAACATCAAGCAGAACATTTAGAGAGGAATAAATGATGAAGAAACTGCAGACTCGAACTCACCACAACACACGTGACCTCATTTACGTGATTTTTTTGAAGTATTTGAAAAGAAGGTTTTGTGTTCATGATCATTATAATAGAAATCAATCAGTGTTTGAGTCATTAATATCATTCTATTAATAGATCAGTGTGCTGAGAGTCACATTCGAGTCTTTACACATAAACTGAGGTGATTAAAGAATCTTGTGATAAAAATGATAACAGGAACATTATAGTTATAATAAATCACTACTTTGGATACTTAAGTTCATTTGAAGGTAAAACATTTGTAATTTTACTCAAGTGAAAGTTTAAAGAGACACTTTCACTTTTACTGGAATCACATTTTACTGAGTGTCGCTACTTTTACTCAAATACATGGTTTGTTTTCTTCAGTATCAGTACACGCTGTACATCAACATTATAGCATTACACCCCGTTGTTATCGGTACTTTTGTTCTTTTAATTAACACGTTTCCATACACAGGAGCCTAGAACTCATTCTTCTCTGCATAAAATCATTAGGAGCTCGGAGGTAATGAGTTGCTACTCTACGCTAAAGACTTTCCACCAGAATCGAGAGTCAGAGCTTACAGCGCACAAATGAACGTGCAAAAACGAAAACGCTACTACCGTTGGAAAGGAATAATGTTGCTAACAAATAAATATTTTGAGAGTAGTAGTGGAAGCTCATTGGTTTAGATGTCGGACTAGCTCAGAAGGTCGTAAATTCAAATCAAACCACCACTATGCTGCCACTGTTGGGCCCTTGAGCAAGGCCCTTAACGCACTTAAGTTGTTATAGATAAGGGTGTCTGCTAAATGCTGGAAATGAAAATGCTGTTATAATAAGCTCCACTTTTCTGTGAAGATGTTCCACTGGGTTTTGTGGACGTTTAAGGTTTCATTCAACCAAAAGGGTTGGAGCTCTAAAGCAGGAGATCTTAATGGATCGAGCATGAATTGGGTCTCCTAATTCAAGTAAAGGGAAAATTTCATGCAACAGCATCTAAAGACATTCTATACAAATGTGTATTGCGCTTGTTGTGCTTGTGGGTATTGTTTGGAGAAAAACCTCATATGAGTGAAAAGGAAAAAAAAAAAAGTTGTGGAAAATGGGGTAACAAAGGTTAAGCCTCTGGATTACCAATCAGAAAATTGGGGGTTTAACCCCAGCACCACTACTTAGTCAATGTTGGGCCCTTGAGCATGGCCCTTAATGCTCCATAATATGAATGACCCTGTGCTCTGAGCTGTGCTTCATAACAAGCTGGGATATGTGATTCCCAATCCGATTCTCAAATATATATATATATGGAATGTTACGGTACACATATTCATACCGAACCGTTTCAGAACAAGACCTTCAGTACGGTGCACATACAATCTGAGTTCCCTCACAAACATAGTGTATCAAGCAGACTGGAAGTTACTTTAGTCTCCGCCACATACTGTAAGCGCGGTGTGGCTACTCAATCGGTACCGGAACCACAATTTGTGTGTGAAATCTCTGTCACTTCCTGTCATCCCCAAAGTTTTTTACGACAATGTAGCGATACAAATCCTTTCGCGTTTTATGTACAGCTCCCAGTATTTATGTTAATCCGGGATGCGCTTTGGGAAGAAAAGAGCAGCCGTTGAGAGAGTGACGGTGGGAAGGCATGTACCGGAATACGCATGAGCGATAACAACGACCGCCGTGAACCAACATATACCAACAATAACGGACAGTGAGAGTGTGGAAGTTTAAATAGGAGCTGGTGATGATGATAAACGAGCACCATATGTGCGCGATTGAAGCCAGAGCTTCAGAGAAAGCGGCCGAGAAAGCACCTGACACGCTGAAGGGGGCCGAAGGGGGTGTGGCAGGTGGATTCCTGACAGATAAACATGTACTGTATGTATTTTTAAAGCATGCCTTCATCAAACAAACCGCGGCAACGCTGTTGTGTAAAAACCCCTTCAAATACACGTGCATGCACATTCTCATTTATTAACGCACATCATGTACATAAAGAAATTTCAAGCACGTTAATATACTGCCGCCATTTTGATTTTCGTTTATCTCGATCATCGGTTACCTCGATGCTTTTTGGCGACCCCCTAGGACATCGACATAACCGGGTTCCACTGTATATATTATACACAATATATATTGAGAATCTTCACTTCTGGTTTATCGCTGGATTTCTTTTCCCTCTAAAGTGAACCATTGAAGTATCATGTGCCTGAACATGTGCCTCACTTTCTTTGTTAATAACTGCCTCTAAACTCATTACAGAAAGTCTGCAAACCACAAAAAAATCTAATCTGTAAGCCGTAGTGCTGCAACCATCCTCCATCCGCCATCCCACACACCAAATCACCATTTTTTAGCTCTGGGACGTCAAGTTCTGGTCCACTTAAGATAAAGTCTTAATAATTTGTAGAAATAATCCAAACTTAGTTTTATTGGTAATTAGCAGTGGCTGCCGTCCCAAGGCAGAGCGGAGGGGATCATTTGCTGCGGCAGATGTGAAAGCCTTAAGTAGGGCTGTTTGAAATCACACACACACACACACACACACACACACACACACACACACAAACAGAGCTGTGCTAATTACACATTTTGCTGAAAGCTTAATTGAGTCATATGCGAACTCATTCTGCAGAGCCGTACGCTCGTTGCAAACATTACCCTGTAAAATCATTGGAACAGGGACAGAGCCCTGCAAAAGCAAGATAACAAAACGTTAGCATATATCGTCTGGTGTGTGTGTGTGTGTGTGTGTGTGTGTGTGTGTGTGTGTGTGTGTGCGCCTATAGTTGCTTATACGTTGTGGTTTTATCACAGAAAGCCTTGTTCACCTCACACACACTGCTGTGCAGGCGGTGCAAACACACCATAATGAGCCAGCAAATTGAGAGCTCTGTGTTTAATGTGAAATCGATGAACTGAAGGGTCGCATCATTTCTCAGTCCTCGCACGGCCTAATTAACACACCGTACCCGTGGAAATAAGCACAGAGACAAGATCAGGGAAATGGTAACTGGTTTTTACCCGGAAAAGAAAAAAAAAACATTTTCAACATTATGTTTAGTTCCTATGAAATGGGAAATGATCCTTTTGAAACAGGAAGCCGGTGTGTTAAAACTCGTAGCTGATTTACAGAATAGGAAATAATCACCTGAGATATCCAGCACCACTACTGCCTTTTTTCTTTCTTTCTTTCTTTCTTTCTTTCTTTCTTTCTTTCTTTCTTTCTTTCTTTCTTTCTTTCTCACAATCGTCTAGACGCCTTACAGGGTCACCACTGGGAGACGTCTGACACGTCTGATGGCAGACAAAATAATATCACAGCCAAAACAACACTGATACCAATCAGCCGCTCCTGTAGAGCACAGCATAGAGTATTGCCAAGCTGCCTTTCTTGGGCCCTTGAGCAAGGCCCTAAACCTTTAACATGTGACAAATAAAAAGCTCCCTTTTTTTTACCTTTAGATAGATCGATCCAAAAGTATTGGAAAAGCAAGGTTTTGGTTTTGAGATCAATGATTATGCATATTTCTTGGCTGCAGGAACCGACAGACATCGAAGAACTGTTGATGGAAAGTGGTAGCACATTAGATAAGCTGCTGGAATTCTGATTGGAAGGTCATGGGTTTTAATTCAAGCATCACCATGCTGCCACTGCTGGGTCCTTGAACAAGACCCTTAACCCTCAACTGCTTTTCTGTATTACTGTAGTTGAGATGATTTTCCAGGCTTTTAGCAGAACTTCTTTCAGTTATTATGTGTTTCTTTAGGAGCATTTTGAGATGTTGCTCAGTTTTGTGATTTTTTTTTTCCACTTTTCCCCCTGATGAAGTCCATTTTTTTATATTCTTGCTGCATGATAAAGTTCCAGTGGTGGACAATAATGAAGTAAATGTAATTTGTTACTGTATTTAAGTAGATTTTTCGCATATCTCTTCTGAAGTGTTTCTTTTTGGTCAGATTTTGACTGTAACTTCACTACATTTCAAAGTCAAATATTTCACTTTTTACTCGACTACATTTAGTGAAAACGTAACTGGTGAAACACGCAGCGAGTCACCAATCAGGATCGAGCGCACGCTCTGTTTTACACGTGTTCTGATCGGTGCTCGGTGTATCTACTGATCACCAACATACAGTTCAGCATCAGTTCAACATCAAGCAGAACATTTAGAGAGGAATAAATGATAAAGAAACTCCAGACTCGAACTCACCACAACACACGTGACCTCATTTACACGTTTTATTAAAGAAGTAGAAAAGAAGGTTTTGGGTTCATGATCATTATAATAGAAATCAATCAGTGTTTGAGTCATTAATATCATTCTATTAATAGATCAGTGTGCTGAGAGTCACATTCGAGTCTTTACACAGAAACTGAGGTGATTAAGTAAAGAGTCTTGTGATAAAAATGATCATAGGAACATTATAGTTATAATAAATCAGTTCTTTGGATACTTAACTACATTTGAAGGCAAAAACATTTGTATTTTTACTGGAATCACATTTGACCTACTGTATCTCTACTTTAACTCAAATACATGGTTTGTGTTCGTCCACCACTATAAAGTTCCTCCCTCAAAGTTTTTGATGCATTTCTGGGCAAATTGTCAGACAGAATGTTTCATCAATTCCATCATCAATAAAGATTAGTGAGTTCCTGAAGAAGCCACACATTAAAACATTCAAGCCTAAGCAGCATTTCACCACCATGATTAATCCAACAGCTTGTATGTTTTAGGATCATGAGCAGATCCTTTCTTTATCCTTTAAGCTCGTGAGCTTTTGTGGCTCGTCTCAGTATTTCTCTGAGAATCTGGTCATTTTACTGCAGATGAGATGTTTACATCTAGTGGTATGGAGCTTTATTTTTCTGCTCTATTTAGAATTTGGGATCATGAAACAGTCAGTGTGGAGGTTGTTGGTGATGTTGGTCCCTGAGTGTTATTCTTGGGGTTTTCTTAACAGCTTTCAGCTCTTCAGCAGATCTGTTTGTTAGTACACCGTTTTCAGATATTCCAACTTGCTGTTGATTTGTTCTATACCGAATACTCGTGCAATGGCTGTGATTAAATCTCTCTTTTATCATGACATGCTTTCCTCCATGGACATCTTTCTGGTCTTAATGTTGTTTTTTTCTTTTTTTAAAAAGAAATGTAGTCTAGGTGAAAGCCAGCAGACAAACCGAGAGCAGAAATTCAGAGCTCTGCATTAGTGATGTTAAAATCGGATCATTTCAGTGACTCGGTTCTTTGAATCTCGTTCATCCAAACGAATCTTTTTGTTGAGTCAGTTACTTCATTCCGTTCCTTCGATCAGAAATAAAATGTTACATGTTCAATAATCAGATCCTCCAACACGCCAACATACACCAACTTTAACTACAGTTCCAATAATGAAAATATCACAAAGGACAAATGATGATAAACAGAATGTGGAGCTTTACCTCTCATATCCTCTGGTTCGTGTCTTTAGTTCTTTTTCACGTAACTCCCATAATTACTGTAACAATGAAGTTAACAAAAACTGATCTATTGCATTGTGTAGCACTTTTGGAAGTCAAAGGATAAAAGAACTAACGACTCGGACCAGAGGACTCATGAGATGAACTGCTCAATTCTGTCCTGTACATAACCTATGGAGATTTTGCGATGCTTTGCTCGTGCGCGTTCAGTAAAAAATTACCATCTATCGTCATTCAAAGGAATCGACTCCTCACTACTATACATTGTTTACATAATTTTACAGGACACATCTAAGAAAAAAAACTCAAATGTTCCACTATTTTTGATCACCTAAAAACTGGGAGTGCTGCTGTTTGCAGTGAGGTCTGGGATTTTGACTAGAAGCTTCAGCATAGAGATGAGGTGTGATGTCGCTCTCCGGCACACGCCTGGAATTTGTGAAACGTCCCGTCAAACACCACAGAATCCCCCGAGTCTCGGCGTGAGTCTTTAGCTCCCAGTCGTCACAGCGTGAGACAAGATTCAAGGTGAGACACGAGGGGAAATAAAACTCTCTCAGCCTGTCACATGAGCAGCTCCTTCATCTAACATGGCATATGTGTGGGTGCGAGCGAGAGAATAATAGAGAGAGAGAGAACAATCAGTGGAAAATTCCAAAGTTTTGGTTATCTCTGTAACACGTGTGTGTGTGTGTGTGTGTGTGTGTGCACTCAGTGGGGTGTATGAGGAAGGTTAGAGACTGATGCAGCTTGTTTGGATATGAAAGGTAAAGCTGGGCAAGGTCTGTTAGAGGAGAGCGGCGAGAAAGATTAATTAAGACGGCTTTAGTTAATCTGCAGCTCTGGGCTGCGGGCGAATTCCACTTTCCTCAACACAGAGAACATTTCAACAATAACCTTGAAATTTTCTACGAAAAAAAAATAACAGGCGATGACATTTCCACCGCGCAAGCACGATCACGAGCAAACTAACGACGGGAGGGAAAACGAATTGCTGTAAAAGTGCAGATGTAAAGGACGATATCACACACAGGTGTGTTGGGTTTTCATTTCTTTTTTTTTTTTATAAGTTCTTCTCTAAATGAAAAAACTCCAGCAGAGCAAAACTTAATTAACAACCTCAAAATATTGACTTCAATATACATAATATAGTTTTGTGGAACTGTATCATTTTTTTGTTGATAATTTGACTTTTGCTCATCACAGATATCACATGTGTATCTGTTACTAATTTAATCTGTTAAATTAAATTAGATATACTTGTTACGGCACTGTTTGGAGACACAGAGGTTCAGGTTTTATTTCTATGTGACACACCTGGTTATTTAAATGACTCCATTTTCATCATACTTTTACCTCAGGCAGGTCAAGTCTTGGATGAAATCCATGTAACATTCCACTTGACATGTTTCTGTATGTATTTGGAGAACATGGAAACTCATATACATGTAGGTTACATGGTGAAAGGAATCCTGAACCAACACGGCTCCCATTCTTCACCACCATGTGATTCCGTCTGGACTGCGACTCGTTGGAAGCGACTTCACCGTACAACAAGACGACGAGACGAAGTTCTGCAAGTGTTATTGAGAGAGTCGTCTGGAGTGATATCTATCATCCCTCCCAGTTACCGCACCTGAATCCTATTGAACTGCTCTGGGATGAACAAGAAATCTGCATCTAGTGAAGAACATATCTAAAGAGTTTTACAAGCGACACGGCAAAGTGCTTCAGCTGAACGATTGGAGAAACGAACCTCGAGAGTGTGTAAACTGTTCTTTACGCTAAGGCAGGATTTTTTTGTTTTTGAAACATCTGGACATACCGAGTTTGCTGCTTGGACTGGATAGATGACTGGGGCAGAGCTTTTGCAAAACAGCAGGTCTTCTGGAGTATTCCTGGAATGCAGGGGGTTAGTACCTCTCTAATAGGCTCCAAGGATGGACAACTTAGACAACAAACTCCTTGACGTGTGTCAGGGGTGATGGCTAACCCATCTGGTCCCACAGAAGAACTAGAGTAGCAGAAACTACTTCAAACGTTCATGCTGGCTCTGATAGAAAGGAGTCAGAACATACAAAGCATCACAGCTTGCTGTGTAGGGAACTGTAGCTGCAGCATGTTCAGAAAGCCCATACTCAACCCTGTACACCACTCAAAGCTGTTTCTATGCACACATAAGCATCATTTTTGTCTTGGACATCACTTACATGGGGAGGTGATGTTCTCCTGGAAAACCTTGGGTCTTGGCCTTATGTGGATTATTGTAATGTACCACCTACCTAAACATTATTCCATTCCAGGTTCCACCCCATCATGGTAACATTGTTGTAACATTGTTCCCAATGTCACTGTTCAGCAAAAGTGTTCAAAAAGTTCAAGGTGTTGATTTGGCCTTCAGATTCTTTAGGACTGCAAGACTGCAAGAACAAAGACATCCATCCTGTCCTTAACATGATCACTTGGAAAGTCTGTCCAATCAGAGATCAGAGTATTATTATATCACTGTACATGTAAACACACTCGTTGGGTTGCCAGATTGGTTTCATTTGGTTCTGGATATCTGTAAATTGGAGTGGCATTTTTTTTTTCACCTTCACATTGATTGTCAAATGAAACAAATGGGGTCAAATGCATAATCTGGCAACCTTGTCTCTTATTTTATATATATATATATATATATATATATATATATATATATATATATATATATATATATATATATATATATTTTTTTTATCAAACTCTGCAGGACGGAGCTCTCTGTCTGTCTGTCTGTCTGTCTGTCTGTCTGTCTGTCTCTCGAACGGACAGGTTATTTTACAGCCTGGCAGTGAGAGGTCATCACCATGGCGACCTGCCCAAGCCCAGGATATGGTAATTAAAGCTAGTTCAATCCCGCAGATGGAGAAAAGGATGATGCAGCCGCAGGAATGTTTTTTTTTTTTATGCAGTCGTTTCATTTCAGCCATGAGCTTCAATTTCTGTTAAGTGATCAAATCAGCACCATTTCTCTCAAACACTCTCTTTTCCTGTCGTTCTCTTTTCACTCTGGGTCGTCAATCATCACGTCTTTTGTGAGCTACGATGCTAATGTAGCTAGGGAGCAGTTTACCAGTGTTGTGGTTCAGGACACCAGAAAATTTCTCGCACAAGTTTATTTGTTTCTGAATCTGAAGCTCAATCCAATTGTCATGTCTTTTTGTCCTATTTTTTCTTATCTGTCCCATCTTTCTGTCCCATCTTTCTCTCCCGTCTTTACAGCTGTCCCATATCTCTGTCCCATCTCTTTCTGCCATCGGCTCTCCAGTTGCCCTGTCTTTCTGTTCCATCACTTCATCCACACACATTTTTTGTCCCATCTCATTGTCCTTACTCTCTCCAGCTGTTTCATCTTTCTGCCTCATTGCTTTGTCCTATCTCTCTCTCCAACTGTCCCATCTTTCTCTCACATCTTTTTGTCCCCACTCTCTTCAGCTGTCCAATCTTTCTGCCCATCTCTCTCTCCTCACTCTCTCCATCTCTTCTGTCTTTCTGGCTTATCACTTTGTCCCCACTCTCTCCAGCTGCCTTATCTCTCTGTTCCGTCTCTCTAGTTTTGCCGTCTCTGCTGTTCAGTAATGGACTCTTAAATCCTGATAGACTTCAGATTCCACATGTTTTTGTTCAAATTTTAATTTTAAATGTTTAAGAAGTTACATTTTACATTTATCCTGAATTATTAAAAAATAATGTTATGACGCTGCAGAAAGAAATGCAATATTGATAAAAATAAATAAATAGAAATGATCAATTCTTGAAATGAAAATGTCGTCGCTGCAGATCTCAGCGTTTAACTCACTTTTTTGTTGTAGACTCATATTCCTCTCATTGTCTCCCCCCCATGTGTGGTGTGTACTGGTGTGTACTGGTGTGTACTGGTGTGTTTGAGGTGGTGCACTGGATGTGAGATGAGGTTCAGGTGTAGAGCAGGAACACGAGGCATCAGTAATTAACTGGAGCTCTGACAGCTGAGAGCAGGATCACGCACCGAAACCATCACCATCACTCTTCATCAGCGCTCTGACACGCAGACTGAGCTCAGTGGACTGCAGCGCTCATGAGCTGAGTGTGTGTGTGTGTGTGTGTGTGTGTGTGTGTGTGTGTGTGTGATCCCAGCCATCGTTAGCACTGCTAACACACCGCGCCATTAAGCCTCATGTAGCTTTTCCCACTTAACACTGATTATTGTGTCCCATGTCTCTGGCTGTCCTCTCTGTTTAACTGTCCTGTTTTTCTGTCTCTTCTCTTCAGGTGTCCCAACTCTCTGTCTTTTTTCAGTCTAGTTTTTCTGCCCCTTTGCTCTGTTCCATCTTTTTCCGGCTGTCCCGTCTTTCCATCCCATCCCTCAGTCCTGTTTCTCTCTGGTTGTCCAGTCTTTCTGTCTCATCTGTGTCCTGTCTTTCCAACAATCGTTCCTTTATTGTCCAATCTTTCTGTTCTGTCTAATCTTTCTATTCTGTCTCTTTGCCTTGTCTCTCTGGCTGTCCTGTCTTACTGTCCTGTTTCTCTGTCCCATTACTCCAGCTGTCTTTCTGTCCTGTCTTTTTTCCTCATCGCTCCGGTTGTCTCATCTTTCTGTCCTGTTTATCTGTCTCATCTCTCATCTTTCAACTTTAAGATTCTTCATCTATAAAAACTTCACTATAAACAATATTGAGCAATTATTCTGCACTGAAACACTGAAACTTGTGTTTAATCTCACCCATAAATGTTTAATCTCACACTTGTGTTTAATCTCACACCAGTGTTTAGTCTCAAACCTGAATGTTTAATCTTACATCTGAGTGTTTACACTCGCACCAGTGTATAATTTTATACCTTAGTGTTTAGTCTCACAGCTCAGTGTTTAATCGCATGTCCGAGTGTTTAATCTCACACCTTAGTGTTAAAATGTACACCTCAGTGTTTAATCTCAGGTCTGAGTGTTTAATATCACATCAGAGTGTTTAATCTCATACCTTAGTGTTTTATCTCACACCTAAATCTTTAATCTAATGTATAAGTGTTTAATCTGTTGCCCGAGTGTTTATCACATCTGAGTATTTAATTTCACACCTGAGTGTTTAATCTCAAATCAGAGTGTTTTATTTTACACAAAAGTGTTTAATCTCAGACCTGACTACTTAATCTCACACAAAAGTGTTTAATCTCAGACCTGACTACTTAATCTCACACCAGTGTTCAACCTCACACTTGAGTGTTTAATCTCACAAAAATGTTTCATCTAACACAAGTGTTTAATCTCGCACAAGTGTTTAATCTCATACCTGTGTTTAATCACACACTAGAATGTTTAATCTCACACCAGTGTTTAATCTCGCACACAAGTGTTTAACCCCACACCTGACTTCTTAATATTACACCAGGATTCAATCTCACACCAAAGTGTTTAATCTCACAAAGAATGTGTTAAATCTCACACCTGACTACTTAATCTCACACTAGAGTGTTTAATTGACACAACGTTATGATGATGATGATGCTGATGATGTTGATGATGATGATGATGCTGCTATAATGACAATTGGCATGAAGAGTTTTGCTTTCAAGTCTCTTTTAGTTGAAAACAGACCTCATGATGAAACTATAATGAACACATCCAGGGTCAGGATGAGGTTCCCTTTTGAGCCTGGTTCCTCTCAAGGTTTCTTCCTCCTCTCATCTCAGGAGGTTTTTCTCTCATCCCTGACTCCTCTGGTTTGCTCATTATGGACTAAATTGATTGATTTTGTGTTTTATAAATGTTACAATTACCCTCCTTTTTTATTTCTGTAAATCAGCTATGTGACAATATCCACTGTTTAAAGCTTGATTCAAAAAATCAATTAATAGATAATGATAATGATGATGATGATGATCTCCATATCTAATTTCACCGTTTATCCTGAACACCATTTCTCCACTCTCAGTGCAGTGTGTCTTTACATTCTGATTCAAACTCCCTCCGTCTGCCTTAACACAGTGCGATGGCATCAATTTTAGTCGTTTTTTTACTCATGTCGTGTCAGAGATGTTTTTTTCCTGATTTAATCACAAGAGATACACACTCCTGGGCAATAGAAAAAAATGTGCCAAGCCCCAAATGACAAAATCTTAAGCTTCATCTTTTTATAACCAAAGTGAAAAGCCTAGGTGTGTAAAGCTTTCCAAAAATATCTATGTTTTGAGTGATTGCCATTATTTGTTTATGTGCCACACCCAGTGGAGCTCATCGAGGTCCTGAGAACAAGCCAGGACATGGAACCAGGAGAGATCTACAGAGTTTGCTTAATTCCTGCAAATTTCCTGACTAAATTGTTTTTTTGTTAAGGACATTAAACCATACTATACTTTATTATACTATAATACAGTGCATCCGGAAAGTATTCACAGCGCTTCACTTTTTCTACATTCTGCTATGTTTTTTGCAGCTTTATTCCAAAATGCATTAAATGTATTATTTTCCTCAAAATTCTACAACTCCATAATGACAACGTGAAGGAATTTTGTTTGAAATCTTTGCAAATGTATTAAAAATAAAAAGTAAAAAAATATCCCATGTACATAAGTTTTCACATCCTTTGCCATGACACTCAAAATTGAGCTCAGGTGCCTCCTGCATCTTGCCTACGTTAGGCGCCGCCCGAGTGGCAGCCTGTTGCAGCAGCTCTCGTTTAATTTTCCGCCACTTTGCATTTTTCTTTTTGAGTGTTATGTGCGTGTGAATGTGAACTGCACTACGGACATCAACTAAGACACTGACTATTGTTTACACATTCCGCAACATGCTAAGAAGGAAGAGACGGGAAAACCGAGCTGGTGCTTTTTGTCGGACCATAAGGAGACTCTACAGACCAACTCTCCCACCCATCGTCATGGGGAATGTGAGCTCTTTATCCAACAAGATGAACAAGCTAGCAGCTCTTACCCGGCATGAGATTGAATTCCGGGAGGGTAGCATCATGCTGTTCACGGAGTCATGGCTCTGTAACGATGGAAAACGGTAAGAGAAAGTGAGGAGGGCTGGCAGCTTTTGTGAATAATAGATGGTGTTAACCTGGTCACATCACGATTGAAGAGCAAATCTGCTGTAAGGATATTGAGCTGTTAGCCACTAGCATGAGGTTGTACTATCTGCCCAGGGGATTCTCGAATGTTATTGCGATAGCTGCGTATATAATATGATCAGCATGCGATGTCCTGCATTCTGTTGTTAACAGACTGTTAAAACAGAGCCCAAATGCCTTCTCATTATCTCTGGAGATTTTAATCATGCCCCTCCATCCTCCACTCTGCCCACGTTTACCCAATATGTTTCATGCCACACCAGAGACAATAAAACACTGGATTTATTTTATGCCAATTGAAATGAGGCTTACACTTTGGCACCCCTCCCCCCGCTGGGAAGATTGGATCATAACCTGGTTTATCTCCTACCTGTGTACAAACTCCTTGTATGCAGGCAACCAGCTGCCTTCCGCACAGTGACGACATGGTCTGATGAGACCAGTGAGGCTCTGAAAGACTGACACAACTATGTGGAAGGAATTGTGCAATCCACATGGGGAGGATATTGACAATCTAACAGACTGTATTACTGACTACATCAACTTCCGTGTGGAGAACACTGTACCCGCCAGGACTGTACAGTGTTTTCCCAACAACAAGCCATGGATCAACCCTGATAAAAATACTCTCCTTAAAGAGAAGAGGGTTTTTAAATCAGGAAACAAGGAAGAGATGAAAACTGTCCAGTGAGAACTGAGAAAGAAGATCAGGGAAGGAAAAGCATGCTATAGGAGAAAGATGGAATATTAGCTGCAGCAGAACAACGTCAGCAATGTGTGGAAGGGGCTCCCCACCACTGCCCCCACTCAGTCCCCCTGCTGCAACCCCCCTTCTCTGCTCCCACACATGCTCCAGCCCCACCTCCCTCTGCCCTGCTATCAGCTCACACCCTACCCATAACACACCTAACCTTTCACCCCTACCAATTCCCTCCAGCCCCCACTCCAACCACTACATACTGCCCCTCACAGAAGCCCACATGAGAATGGAGCTCAGGAAAAACAAAGCGAGGAATTCTGCGGGCCCAGACAGCATCAGCTCCAGGCTCCTTAAGACCTGTGCAGACCAGCTGTGCGGCAATGTTGTTGTACATGTTTGGTCTAAACCTGAAGCTGGGAAAGTGCCACAGCTGTGAAGGCATCCTGCATGGTACCTGCACCAAAAGGTTTAGGGGAATACAGACCAGTAGCATTGATGTTGCATCTGATGAAGACATTGGAGAGGCTGGTCTCTCCAACCTCTGGTGAGCCCATCAATGGATCCACTTCAGTTTGCGTACCAGCCTGGCATTGGAGTGAAAGATGTCTTTATTTTCCTCCTTAATAGGGCTCTTTTACACATAAAAAAGGCTGGGAGCACAGTGAGAGTCATGTTTTTTTACTTCTCTAGTGCTTTTAACAACATCCAACCTGCAATTCTGAAGGATAAGCTGGTGTACATGGGAGTGGAGCATCATCTACAGTATATGCCTGGATACTGGATTACATAACCACCCAAACACAGTCCGACATGGTTGTCTGCAACACTGGAGCCCCACAGGGAACAGTTTGGGCCCCGTTCATCTTCATCATCTACACTGCAGACTTCATGTTTAGCTCAGCAACCTGTCACCTGCAGAAGTTCTCTGATGACTCTGCCATCGTCGGCCTGATTACGGATGATGATGACAGGGAGTACAGAGGACTGATCCATAACTTTGTGGACTGGTGCCAACGGAGCTGCCTCCAGATAAATGCGGGTAAAACCAAAGAACTGGTGGTGGATTTCCATGGCACAAACAAACTTTATTATCAGCAGTGAACATTCAGGAGAAGAACATTGTGAGAGTGGACTTTTACAACTACCAGACTCTTTCTGCTGAGGAGACTAGGGTCTTTGAGTGCAGGAAGGGCTACTGAAGACCTTTTTTGACTCTGTGTTGGACTCAGCCATCTTCTATAGGGTGGTCTTCTGGTGCAGCAGAATCTCTATTGCAGACAGGAAGAGACTGGACAAGCTGATCAGGAAGGCCAGCTCAGTCCTGGGGATTGCCCTGGACACTGTACAGGAGGTGGGAGAAGGAGGATGGTGACTAAACTATCATCATTGCTGGAGAACATCTCTCACCCACCGTATGAAACAGTTTCCTCTCTGAGCAGCTCCTTCAGTGACACACTGTTACATCCCAAGTGTCTGAAGGAGCGATACAGACTTTTCTCCCTGCTGCTATTCGACTTTACAATCAGAGCTGCTCCCAGTGAACCAGTATAATACTAATAATACACATTGTTATTGTGTTTTTAACTGGGCAATAATAACAATAACAAAGTTTTGTGCAATAACTACAATAACAAATGTAAACCGTGCATTATTACCAATGTGCAATATGTTTGAAAACGTAATTACTTGATTGGTGGTCTCTTTTTTTTGTATGTATACACTGTGATGTATAAACTTGTATTATGTCTCTACTTTTTATATATTTACACATTTCTTTTCTTTGCTGCTGTAACAGAAATTTCCCCACTGTGAGACAAATAAATCTGATCTAATCTTATCCTGTTTCCACTGATCATCCCTGAGATGTTTCTACAACTTGATTGGAGTCCACCTGTGGTACACTCAGTTTAGTAAACATGATTTGAAAAAGCACACACCTGTCTATATGAGTTCTCACAGTTAACAGTGCATCAGAGCACAAACCAAGCCATGTAGTCCAAGTCATTGTCTGTAGACCTCTGAGACAGGATTGTATCGAGGCACAGATCTGGGGAAGGAGACAGAAACATTTCTGCAGCATGCAAGGTCCAGCACTGTGGACTCCATCATCTGTAAATGGAAGAAGTTTGGAATCACCAGGACTCTTCCTAGAGTGGAGCTGCCTGGCCAAACTGAGCGACCGGGAGAGAGGAGCCTTAACCGGGGAGGTGACCAAGAACCTGATGGTCACTCTGAAAGAGCTCCAGTGTTTCTCTGTTGTGAGAGGAGAACCTGCCTAAAGAAAAACATCTCTGCTGCACTGCACCAATCACTCCGTCCAGACAGAAGCCACTCCTCAGTAAAAAGGCACATGACGACCCACCTGGAGTTTGCAAAAAGGCACCTTAAGGAGAAACAAAATTCTTGAATTTACCTGAATGCCAAGCGTCATGTCTGGAGGAAACCACGCTTATCACCTGATGATGCATCTTCCAACAGGACAACGACACTAAGCACACCGACAAGATAACAAAGGAGTGGCTACAGGACTCTGGGAATGTCTCTGATTAGCCCAAGAAAAGAGCAGACATGAACCTGTTGAACAGCTCTGGAGGGATGTTCATGTGATTTATTTTTGAATAAATGTACAAAGATTTTAAACAAACTTCTTTCACGTTGTCATTGTGGGAATTAGTTTGTAGAATTTTAAGGAAAATAATGAATTTGTATCCATTTTGGAATAAAACTGTAACATTACAAAATTTGGAATAAGTAAATCCATGTAAATATTTTCCGGATGCACTGTGTATATTATATATATTTAAATCTCATGCTTATTTATGCAGATATTCATATTTCATGTTGTTTTTTTTCTCCTCAGTCCCTGCTTTTGAGGGCCATTAATTGGACGAGTTTATCATATGGCTGTGTAAATGTCAGGTACAGTGATAGTGATGAATCATGAGCGGGGTGTCTCAGAATCGTGTCTCCTGATACGCTAACAATCACAATGAGAAGCTGCTGAGGAGGACATTAAATAAGTTCATGTTAAAGTGTTGAGCTGAGAAAGATGTGACATGATTATACAGAGTGTGTTAACGAGTTAATGAAGGCAGCTGTATGCTGAAGGCTTAGGTGTGTGTGTGTGTGTGTGTGTGTGATGTTCCAGCGCTATCCTCACTCAGCAGGTGGAAGCTATCAGCACGTCAACACCTCCATAATCCCATTACAAAGATGTGGCTTGTGCTGAGGCTGAGGTGTTGGAAGAACAGCCGCCAGAAATGTGACGAAAGAGAACAAAAGCGTTCGCTCTGACTTTCAGGACTTTCAGGATTGTGTCAAGGAGCTGAATTCTGGAATCTGATTGTTTAGAAGGTATTGGTTCCTTTACGATTCACAAAACACAGCCTTATATTAATACGTTTTGATTTCTACTTCTGGAGGAATCAAAGCAACGTCCGTTAGATGGCACATCAGAATGGGAAAAAAACCTCAGGTTTCCATGACGACCAGTAAAGTGTTTTACAATTTCCATGGCAGCAGAAGGAACGTGAGCTCTGTTAGCATCTCAGATGCCGGTTTGCAGGTATTGTGTTTTTTGTCCTTCGCTTCGTTTCAGATTATAAACTTCGTCCTTACGTTTAAAAGCGTTCGCTCTGGATCTTTTGGTATTTTTGGTTGGTTTGAAAGCTACACAAGAGTTTTTTTTTTGCAGTTCATTAGTGCTGAATGAACATAGGATGCTCACAGCAGCCATTTGGATTTAGCAGAACGTACAGTATCCCCTCTGTCCTCAGTGCTTTCACGTCTTCACTTTGACAGTATGTTAACACAGATCTAAACCTGAGTTTTGAAGCACCAGATATGAGCTCGATGGAGAATGATGGGCTGGGAATGGTCTTTTGAAGGTTTGGTATTGAATTCTAGTTTTTGAGATCAGTTGGAAGAATAGTGTGATGCCCATAATCTTTCTTTTTAAAACCAATCTGTAATGCTGAAAGTCCCGAAAAATACAAATCTGTTATGTTGGGTCATGAGGATAATATTGGTATGAGGATTAGACCTTCTACACAATCACAAACACATAAAGCTCAGGATTACACAACAATATAAAGTCAGATGAAGATCTCAAATATGATGAAGCCACTGATACAATCTTGATTAATACAAACCCATTTTACATTCAGGTCTCCATCAGTGAACCCTGAATCATGAAGATGGATTTTGGACTGTAATTAATATAAACAGTTTTCTGTAATGGTTTGATATTAGATGGACAGTTATACACTCAACTCTTCAACATTATACAGTTTATAACCTCAAAATATAATGCTACTATAGTGAACAAACATTCAGTGTCACCCAGATGGGGATCAGGTTCCATTTTGAGTCTGGTTCCTCTCAGGGTTCTTCCCTCACTACACTGTCACCACTGGCTCGCTCATTACTGATACATTTATAGGGACAAAAAAATTTATATTTGTAATCTATTTATTTCTGTAAAGCTTTAATTTTAACAGTTGATTACAGACTTCATGATGAAACTATAATAAATCTATTCTTATTGCACTTTTTTTGACCCCACAATGCAAAGTTGTAGAAGGGAGACGTTTAAAATCACAATGTTCTGGTTGGTCTTTTCCTTTATTTAATTTTTCCTTTTTTTGTGCACAATTTAATTCAATTTAATTCTCTAAGTACAATTAAATAAACTCTAAGTTTAACCCTAATAACAACAACAACAATAATAATAATAATAATAATAATAATAATAATAATAATAATAATAATAATAATAATAATAATAATAATAATAATAATAATAATAATAATAATAATAATAATAATAATATTAATAATAATAAAACAGTTGCAACAATGGCAAGAAAAAGACTCCCCAAGGTAGTATAAGGATGAGGAAGAAACATTGAGAGATTCGAAAGGGTCTTCATCTGGGTGACACCAAATATCCGTTCATTACAGTTCCATCATTGTCGAGGATCACCGTTCATTCAAAATGTAATTTTACAGATGAATTTCTTTCTCCATTGTTAAATTTATACAAATAAAGTTTCATTCTTAAGCATCAACAAAGGTACACTTTATTCCCAAAAGTATTGGGACACCTGGTCATAAGTACGGTATGTGATTTTTGAGCATCGCATTCCACATTTAGTCACTTCTAATCCCTCCACTCTTCTGGGAAGATGTTCCACTAGATTTTGGAGTGTGTTTATGGATATTTGTGTTCATCAGCCACAAGTGTATTATGAAAGGCAGGTACTGATGTAGGTGAGGAGACCTGGGGTGCAGTCAGCGTTCACATTCATCCCAAAGGTGTTCAGTAGGGATGAGATCAGAGCTCTATAGCAGGAGATCTTCCTCCATCCTGCAGAATCATTTGTAAAACATAAAGAAATTGGTGCCGTGTAAAAGTCTAAACAAAGAAAACCTTTGAGATGATTTTCACTGATGACTGATGATTATTCGCATCACAGTTTGAACTTTTCTTCAATACAAAAGCGTAAATAAACACAACAATGCAATATAAACAGTGATAGTATTAAAGTGTCAGATGATGTGAAATATACAGTATGTGTGTGTGTGTGTGTGTGTGTGTGTGTGTGTGTGTGTGTGTGTGTGTTTTGATGAAACATCAGGCGAAAGAAGAAACATTTTCTAATCTGAGAACCGGAGCTTGGAGACTGAGACATGAGTGAGAGTGTGTGAGAGTGTGTAAAGAAGGTGTGAATAGAAGAGATGTGGCGAAAGGAATGATAATGATGACGAGGATGATGATGATGGTGTGCAGAAGACAGCAGATGATTAAAAAGAGCGTATCGAGTTTATTCCTCTGTTATCTTCATTCCTGCTTTTCCAGTTACACAGGGGTTGGAGATCTAATTAAGGAGGTAAGATATTTTGGTCTTATCAGCTTATCAGTTTTCACACACACACACACACACACACACACTAAGGATGAGCTGAGTGCTACAGAAATATTGCTCTTAATAAAACGGGAGTGCAAAAGCCGCTCTGCTATTTCATTGAATTAATAAACATGTTTTTGGGTTGCCATATTGGTATGTTTTGCTCCCACCAACGCTCAGGACATTTACTATTAAACACTATTAAGCTCTTATTTTTATTATGATTTCATTCAGAGCTTACCCCTAATGGATTGACCCCGCCCACTTCCCCTAACATTAGCCCCGCCCCTATTCTGATGCAATTCTTCTAGCTTTTAAATTTAACCCATCACATTGTCTCAATATCCAGCTGTATTAGAATGCTAATCGTTCCCACAATGCTCTCTGCTCGATCACATGACCTGCCTGACATGACACACACACACACACACACACACACACACACACACACTAGCTGTATTTATGCAGATTTATAGCACTTCTGTGTCCACTGCAGCTCCTCGG
The DNA here is from genome assembly GCF_014805685.1 of Silurus meridionalis. Lineage (NCBI taxonomy): Eukaryota > Metazoa > Chordata > Actinopteri > Siluriformes > Siluridae > Silurus > Silurus meridionalis. The sequence continues at coordinate 1,480,550 of NC_060886.1, forward strand.
ACACCTTTGCAGCCCGTCAATCGCACGTTATTGATTTTATATGAACGTAGATGGAAGTCATTGACATCGACACGTTTTTAGACACCGGGATCAATGCAATGAGGAATATTTCCCACAGTGTGTGATTTATAGAACAAATCCCATTTATGCACTGAAAAGGAAAATGGAGAACACTCCTGATCTGCAGGCGGAGACCACGGCAGGTCATTTGTTTCTGCTTGTAGTGGAAGATCTCCTGCTATTGAGCTCTTGAACACCTTTCAACAATGCTGACTGCACCCCAGGCCTCTTCACCTTCTCACCTACATCAGTACCTGATATTACTCACACCCTTGTAGCTGAATGAACACAAATCTCTACAAAATCTAGTGGAACATCATCCCAGATTAATTATAGCAAGAAATGGGGACTAAATGTGGAATGTTCACAAAAGAAGCTGATAGAAATCTCATGGTCAGGTGTCCACACCATATAGTGTACTTTGTTTTCTTGAAGGTGAATGGGGAAGAGCAGAAGTTGTGAGATTACTGCTGGGCAAAACCTTCACAGTGCTCTATAAGTCAATTCTTGGAGCCGTAAATGTTTTCTTTCATATAAATCCTGAACCATTACATCAGAAATACATTCAATGCTGAACATATCCACACTCCAGGTGCAACAGGTGCAAATTCCATATTCAGTTGTTTGCTTGGTTGATGAATTGTGAACAAGTTCATGAGCTGTAGAAGAAAAATTTGCTTCAAATCCGCATCATCTTGAAAGCTTCTGGATGTAGCAGTGGTATAAACCCTAGGTAATTATTAGCGAGCTAATACCAGAACAAAAAATAAACCCAATGGCCTGGAAAGTCGACTGTAGGAAATGGATCCGAGTAGATTTATCGGCACACGAGTGGTGAGAATGGAATCCTGGGATGGGTTTTGGGAAAGTGGAGTGCGTTTAATGGGGAGGAAACTTTATAATATAAAGCATCACAATATGAGACAGCAACTGTCACAGTCAACATTGTTTATCTGGGATTATCGAAGCCTCTGGCAACACGAAATGACCTCAATATAGCAACAGATACGCATCAGGGGTGCACAAAGCCGTGTGCTGATAATGCCACTGTAGACCAGAACACACACGCTCATGTATACACGCTCGCTTCAGTGTGTATCCGTGTGTAATCTTTCCGAGAGAAGTGTGTGGGCTCCTGAGATCTCTTTGAAACAATTTCACTCTTTTCCTGTTTCCTCTATTTTGTACTTTGTCCTGTTTCGGTCTGTAGGTTTGCGAGTTTGTTTCACAAAACAAAAAAAAGAAAGGCAAATCCAGCAAGAGTGCTTATTTTTTTGATGGAAACGCTCCGAGTCTGAAGAATACACACAAGCGTCCCATTGTCCGGCGGGACGAGTGTGTGAAAAGCGGTGAGCCTCTTATCGTCGCCCAGCAGCTCTGGAATCCAGCGCCATGATAAAGTGCCATGGCAGAAAAACCTTACAAGGCTGGCATGCTCCGAAGAAGGATTAGGTTTATTTTTTTCCCCCTTGTTGACATAAGCTTCCTGGGAAAAAAAACCTAATCAATCAGACCGGCGTTATGAGAGCCGTGAGATTAAAGCACTCCTTTTAATCCTGACACTGGACCATTTATTACGCTGGAGAAATGCACAACATCTGTGTGTGTGTGTTTGTGTGTGTGTGTGTGTGTTGGGGTGAGTGGGGGGTGTAGGTGTGGGTGTGGGTGTGTATGAGCATCAAAGGTGGACCTTCATATACTAATAAAAGAGAACATGCAGAAATTATACAGGGTCACGTGATCACATGTAGATTGAATAAATAAATAAATAAATAAATAAATATCTGTGCATCGATTTTTAAAAAAGAGTGCATCAGATACAAGCCGGGATTTGTATCGCGATGCATCGTTTTGAACGTATTTGCATATGTAAACAAAAAATATTTATTGATCAATAATTATTATATATGAAGAGATGCATCGTACTTATTTTAGAAAGTGAGTGATAATTAGCGATTTCTCTCAGCACCGCTTCTGCTACGTGAATTTGACGTACCGCAGCGCTACGGAGACCGAGGCGTGTCCTGAGACTCATACAGGATACAGATTAACATGGCAGAGGCAGAGCTGTATCTCCCTGCACACACAACAGGAAAAAAGCATCCGGTTCTATTTCATCTTTTTTTTCCACTACGAAGGCGTGTTTGTGAAAGGGGCCACGCGTTAGAAGTCGGTAAAGTCAATTGATGATTTGCTGTCTGTCTGAACCAAAGAGATAAAAGCGAACTCTTTGTGCCATATTGAATTGCAGAGCATCAGATTTTTCCTTTGCATCGCATCGCATTGTGATGAGCGGAAATCGGACCGCAGTGTGCTGAATCGTACTGCACCGCACAAGGAGCTGCTTCATATGCATCTTTAATGCATCGTATAATCGGCTATGCATCGAGATGCCAATCACATTAGTCTCGATTTTGTATTTATCTTTTTACCTTTCTTTATAATCGGAATGATTTAGATTCAATTTCGATAACTGCAAATCACAGGTTTGTATAAATGCACCCTGGACACAGTGGCATTTTCTTGAAGTAAAGACATGTTTACGTAGCATCTGGGGAAGGAATCTGAAGTTTCAGTGCTCTGTAACAGCAGGAGGAAATGCTGCACCTTTAGGTTTTTCTGAAATCTTCAGGATGAAGGAGTTTAGAGAGCTTTTCTCTGTAACATGACTTCATACGAGTGAGGTTTCTATAGAGTGTTTTATGCTTTTACACATGTGACTGACATACTAAGTGTGTGTGTGTGTGTGTGTGTGTGTGTGTGTGTGTGTGTGTGTGTGCGTGCAGTAATGTCTCTCAGCAGATGTGAGTGTGTCCCCTTGAGAATCTCTACAGAATGAATGGCCAGCTGGATGCCCCCTCTGGAGAATTAGAGGTATAAAAAAGGACAGTGGTCTCTTCGGGGTGTGGAGGAGTCCCCTGTGAGGAGCTCTGAGGAAAGTAAATTGTAAAGAAGGGATAAGGATGGTCTGTGTGAACCGTGGTGGATAGAAGACGGATGAGGATGTATTATTTGAGTGTGGAAAAGGACATCTTACAAGTCTTGAAGAACATGAGAATGGTTGGTTTCTTCAGTGAGGGACAATGATGTCCTGTTTGAGTTTGAAGTAAGAATAAGAAAGACAGTGGAGTCTGAGGGAGGGCTAAAGGTGGTCTGTTGTTGGTTTAAAGGAAAGAATGCGATGGAAGGACAATGCCATCTATAAAGCTGGTATTGAAATAAAAGGATGATAGTTTGTTAAGAGAGCTGATGATGGAAGAGGACAGTCCCTTTAAGGGTGATGAAACCTTTGGGACGAAGCACCTTTAAAGAGTCTGGTTCATGAGGATGGACTGTTTGTAGTTAAACTAGGGGGATGCACACTTCAGTTTGAGGACAATGAACCTGATCCCGCTGGTGTCTATTAGGTCCTATTAGAGTTTGAGCAGTGGATGTAGCCTAAGAACAATACAGAAGAATGCCTTTAGTGAGTGTGGGAGGGAAATAAAATGAGGATGTTCTCTTAAGAGTGAGGAAGAGGGATGAGGAGTGTCCCAACAAGGGGGAAAGGGGGATGAGGATGGTCTTTTAAAGGGAGCATCCCGAAAGAGTTTTGTGCATGAAAAAGAATGAGAAACCCTTCAGTTTGTACAAAGCATATGTGGAGAGAGCCTTTATATTGTGAGAAAGAGAGGAGCATAAACCCCTCAGATTGCAGGGAAGAGATAAGGATGGACCACTAAAACAGAAAATGAGGGATGAGGGCGACCTTCATACTGTGACCAAAAGATAATAATGCACCATTTAATTAGTGAGAAAGGTTAGAAGATGGTCTTTAAGTTTGGAAACTTAGGTAGAGATGGACCATTCAATGTCCAAGAGATAAAATCTTTAAAGAATTTAAGGGTTAAAGATGGACCCTTCATAATGGAAATGGAATTTGAAGATGGACCTGCCACAGTGAAAGTGAGAGATAAAAAACCTTGTAGATGTCAGAAGGAATGACTATAAATGGAGGCATGAAGATTGACCACCCTCAGTATGAAAGAGGAATATAGATGTTCTTGTTAAAGTATAATAGATTGTATTAGAAGGTCATCCCAGTAGAGTCTGAGACAAGATGATCTGACATCTGTTTATCTGAGATGGTCTGAAGGATGACTGTTTAAGATGTGACATTAGGCTGGACTTCTTGGATTATGAAGAAGAAATAATGATACCTTCAGATTGTGAGAAAGGAACCATGATGGAACCTTCACTTTGTGAGTGAGGACTGAATAAGGATTTCCTTTAGAAGGTGGAGAAATAAGAAGGATGATGGTGATGATGAAAGAAAATTAAAGATGAATAAGGAAGTTCTTTAGATGTAAGAAAGGGCAACATTTCTTTTTAGAAGATTAAGTCCAACACTATATAGAAAAGAATTTTGCGACACCACATGTGGTTCTTTCTGAAACTGTTAATTTGAAGGAACACAATTGTGTAGTATGATGTTGAAACATGAAACATGAAACATGAACCCCTGCAGGTAAACTTTGAGATCCAAAAGTGTTCCAGCATGGCAATGGCTCTATCCATGAAGATCTGCTTTACCAGGGGTTCGAGTGAAAGATCTTGAGTGGCCTGCTATTGAGCTCCATCCTTAAGGCTATTAAACAGCTTTGGGATGAATGTGAACACTGAGTGCACCACAGGCCTCATCACCTTCTCACCTACCTGACTTTACTAACACTCATGTGGTGAATGAATCTCCAATGGCACACTCCAAAATCTAGTGGAACATCATCCCAGAAGAGTGGAGGACATTATAACTGGAAATAGGGACTCCGTGTGGAATGGGACGTTCAGACGTAATCTTAACAATCTTACCTTACAAACTTTTGTGAATGAATTTTTGAGGACAAAAAAAAAAGATAATAAATTTAAGCAAATCAAAAAGTAAATACGTTTTAGTTTTGCTTTTTAAACAGCTGCTAAGTTAAAAAAAAAACAGACATTTTGCTGTGTGATAAACGACTCTTTGTAACTCTGTCACCGTAAAACTCAGTACGACACGCTTCATTTAGATACAATTAAGAAATTTAATTGCATTCTGCGTGTTCATTTAGACTCCGTGCATCGTCCTCGCTGCACGCTCCAATAAAACCAAGGTCTTTCAACTGGACTGAGACTACGATCCACCGTGACTGTCCGCCTAATTACACGCTAATCATCATTAGTATCTGTAAAGTGATATTTCCCATATATTTCATATTTTTCAACTAATTATCACTGTTACGTTACAAGCCATTAATGAATTTAAAAAAATGTGTGGTATTAAACATGGAGGCAGAGAAGGAACTCGGGTAATGCAGAGAACTTGTCCGGATGATCTCACCTTGTGCAAACACAGCAGCAGCAAGATGGTCTGGATTTTTCGCATCGTGGACGCTTTCGTCTTTCTGCTGAGTCTCAGACGAGGAGGAGAAAATCCAGATCTTTTACACGCTCATTAGGAAACGCCATTCCTGGGAAAACCTGGATGGAAAAATGCACATGAATTTCGAGTGAATGTAGGAAAAAAGAAATGTACACAAATTTACACGGTCATTTACTACGATTAACTATAATCATTTACCCGATTCTGAAATACACACATTTCTAACACATTCACTTCCTGGAAAAATTATATAAATAAATACTGTAGTTTCTGTAAATGTGTAGAAAAAGTGCCGATTTTTATGATGAGCGTAAAAACAGTGTGAGGATGTAAATGGTAAAGCACTGACTACACACACACACACACACACACACACACACACACACACACCAAAGTACCGCTGCTTTTTTACGGTAATGTTTCCAAGTCAATCATTAATAAAAAGCTAAATCATATTAACAATGCAGGACGCAAAGATCCTGAACAATACAGCCATATACAATTCTGTTCATCCGTAACACTGCAGCACACACACACACACACACACACACACACACACACACACACACAGAGAAAACATTATCATTCTCCTAAAATGTGTATGATTTTCACAGGAAAAACTATTCTAATTTTGTGGGAAAAAAAATCAACGTATTTAAAATTTTTCAATAAACATCAATGAAGAATATGACATTAATGCTTCTCTGCACTCGTTAAATATTTGTACATTTTCTTGAATGCTCCGTAGCTTAAAAATTAAAAAGCCTAAAAATAAAAAAACTAAGAAAAGCCATTTTTTAACCATTTTATTTTATTTAGAACGACCTCCATAATAACCCGGAAATAGTACATTAAACACAAATAATACAAATGATTTTCATTTACACAAAATATACAATTGTATTAAAATCGATCATTATTAAAAAGTGATTTAAAACCGACAAATAAAAGTTTATGGTACAAAACCAAACCAAAACAATTGTAATGAACGCCATGAAAAGTAAATCGTAAATAAAATTGAAACAGTTGCAGTAATGATTTTGTTTTTCAGATCTTCACATCTGGAAGCTTCTCAGGAGAACGATTTTACGTTCGAAATGAATAAATTAAATCATCGGGGTTCACCGAGTGAGACGGATTTCAGCATCACGGTAAAAATAACAGACCGTGAAAACAAACAAACAAACAAACAAACAAACAAACAAACAAACCCTGAAGCATCATAGGATACAAATGTCCACCTTTCAGGAATAAAAGGATCTGAATGCATCTTTTCTCTCATTCTCAAAGGAAATGAATGGTTCTGGTCAGAATAATGTAACACACAAATACAAGTACGGCAGAAACCTGTACATCTGAGTGCACATTATGGAAGAATCTCGTATTTAATGCTTTAAAAAAAAATATATATATATATATATATATATATATATATATATATATATATGGTTTTTTTTCCGGCAATCTCGAATTGCTTTCAGTAAAATAAGATACACAAATGAAATAGATCCTATTCACAGGATTATAAGATGAACGTGATATTGCGAGTGCGAATGTGAGAACTGGGGAACATTTACACACCTGTCAGGCACCTGGAACATCTGTCCATGCTGAGACTAATGCAATTATTTCTAATCAAATCGAACAAAATGAAATATTTGAATTTAAAGATTTAGGATTGTTTGGAATGTATAAAAAAATATATATAAATTCTTAATCCTGAGTTTCTTATATTAACTGAATGAAATGGTTAATTGACTGATTCATTAATCAACTTAATATCTTCACATTTTTTAATTTTATAATTATATAGAAATATAAAAAAATTATCAATAATTAACATCAAAATACAAAGTATACAAATGTATATAAAATTAAATATATATAATAAAATACTGTTTTTTTATTGCTCAAGTAAAATGCCACCCACTTCCTAAAGAGATGGTGAAGATCTTGTCCTGTACATGCACACGAGATGTAATGTAAAGCAGAACTCACCTTCAGAGCAGTGGAAGATGTTCAGAAAGTGGTCCTGATCCCTCACACAGGTTCCTCTGGGGAAATGAATATTGGAATCAGTGATGAGCAGGATTAAAGCCCCGTGGTGGTGACTTTCAGCGTGGTGGCATGTTGCAGAAGTCAGCTGCTGATGTTGCAGGAGCTCTGGAGGTGCTGTGAGGAGATGATGAGACGTGGTACAGTGTGAGTTCTATTCACTGCTCCGGAACGAATCCTTGGTGCAAAAGAGCCATGATCTGCAGTTAGAGCTCCGGTGGCGCTGGCTGGTGTGCTGCGAGCTTCTCTCTGTAAAGTCTTCTCACTCACATGGTTCATGTAGAGCTCAGCAGCACCGTTCAAACCTTTAACTCTTTACAATCCTGTAGTCTGGGTTGCCAGATTGGACCTGATGCCTCTGTCCTCATTGACTTTATATAGTTTATTTACTCTGTATGATGAGGGAACAACATTAACCCTTTGTGTGTTACAGAAAAACAATCTGGAACACGGGGATGTAATGACGCAGAGTTGTGGTCATCACCCTGAAGTTTATTTATCTATATCAGCATGTCCCCAAGATATCTAATCCTCTTATTGAACACACTTTTGCTAGATTTTATCCATTTTTAGTCACATTAAATGATGTAGATTCGATCGAAGATTCGAGTCGAAGTTCGATCTTTAATCGTGTAGATGATCATAAGCCTTAATGTTACAGCTTCACCTCTGACACTGGAGACTCCTTCCATAGATGTTAACCTTAAACAAACATCTTCATCCTGAAAACCATCACAACTATAACCTCATTTTCTCGCTTAACATTTTTTAATTGTTAAATTATGTTATTAATACTTTGTTTATTACTACGTTTTGATGATGTGGAGCATCTGACCTACACGACCCTTTTGAATGAGGGGTACTGTTGTTGTGGTTAGAACTGATCTGTTGAACTTGAGGTGTAAAATGTATTTATAAAAATCGATTTCAAGTAAAGAAAGTTGGCGATCTCTCGAAAACACCTGTGTAAAGTTTTATTCTTTTAAAATGCTTTTCATCACACTTGAGTGGAGTTGACAGCAGCCGTCACATTTACCATGTGCGTGAAGAGCACCACCGTGTGGCTGAAGCAGATACTACACCGAAATTCCCCTCTATTAACACTTCTACTATTAATACGACTACTACAACTAGAACTCCTACTATTACTTCTTTTACTGCCACTATTATTACTACTACTACTATATACCACTGATCGACCTCAATCCCGATGAACCTCCAGCTCCACCTCCTGTCTTTTACTCAATGCCACTGTCTCTAAACCATAAAACATCTCAGGTCTCACCACAGTCCTATAAACTTTCCCTTTCACTCTCAAGTCAAGATAGATCACAGATACTCTTTTATCACAAATCACTCCTGCTATCACTCTTCTCCACCCACTCCACCTGCCTGCACTCTTTTCTTCACTTCTCTAACACACTCTCCATTACTCTGCACTGTTGACCCCAGGTACCTGAACTCCTCCACCTTCTCCACCTCTTCTCCCTGCAACCGCACCCCTCCACTGCCCTTCCTCTCATTCACACACATGTACTCTGTCTTACTCCTACTGACTTTCATTCCCCTTCTCTCCAGCATGTACCTCCACCTCTCCAGGCTCTTCACCACCTGCTCTCTACTCTCACCACTAATCACAATATCATCCACAAACATCATAGTCCAGGGAGACTCCTGTCTGACCTCGTCTGTCAACCTGTTTAGCACCAGTGTAAACAGGAAAGGGCTCAGGGCCGATCCTTGATGCAGTCCGACCTTCACCTTGAACCAGTCTGTCGTACCTACTGCACACTTCACTGCTGTCACACTGTCTCATACATGTCCTGCACCACCCTCACATGCTTCTCTGTCACACCAGACGTCCTAATACAATACCACAACTCCTCTCTTCACCCTGTCGTACGCTTTCTCTAAATCCACAAACACACAATGCAGCTCCTTCTGACCTTCTCTATACTTCTCCATCAACATTCTCAAAGCAAATAATGCATCTGTGGTGCTCTTCCTTGGCATGAAACCATACTGTTGCTCACAGATGGTCACCTCTTCTCTCAGCCTGGCTTCCACTACTCTTTCCCATAACTTCATGCTGTGACTGATCAAATTAATTCCCCTGTAGTTACTGCAGGTCTGCACATCTCCCTTATTCTTAAAGATCAGTACCAGCACACTCCTTCTCCATTCCTCAGGCATTTTCTTACCTTCCAGAATCTTGTTGACCATCCTGGTTAAAAACTCCACTGCATTTTTCCTAAACATCTCCATGCTTCTACCGGTATGTCACCTGGGCCATCTTTCAGTTTTCTCCCTGTCTGAGTGCTTTTTTTTTTTTTTTAATGATTTATGCGTGTGGCTGTTTCCACAATCCCAACTCCATGTCTCTATTTCAGTCTACTGTCAATATTTTGTCACTAGGGGGCGGTACATGACATCTGGAGTTACTGCAGTCAATCTCCAAATTGCAGATGTACAATAATTTATGTCACAGCCTTTTCCATAATGTTTACTATTTTTTTTATATATTTTTTAATAATTAATAATAATTTAATATATTTTTAGATTGTATATATATATATATATATATATATAAAAAATTACCTCCGATTTATAATCCCTAACCCTAGTATATAAGATCAAATATTTGAGATACTCTCATACAGCTCCATTATTAATCAGGATTTTAAGATAAATAGTTACAATTACTATTCGAATAATTCAAAATATTCAGACATTTATAATATTTTGGATGTAAAACCTTTTCAGGTTGACGTTGATGATTGATAGTAAATAGAATTAAATCAAATATTCATCACAGAATTGCAAATTATTACAAACAACAAATGTTTTGTATATATAAATTAATGAAATAAAATACTTTTTATATTTATTTTCTACTTCCCGCTGCTCCCGTTAGGGGGCGCCACAGCGGATCATTAGTCTCCAAAAATATTTTTCATAATTATGCTATTTTAATTATTGCACTGTTCTTGATTTGACTGTTTCTATATACAATTTATTATTTTTAATTGTTATTTTAATTGTAGCAAGTGGAGATATTTTACATTTAAATTAATATTGATTGTTTGATTGATTGTTTGATTGATTGTTTGATTGATTGATTGATTGATTGTTTGATTGATTGATGTAGCTCTACTGAATTCAGCTTCTCGCTAATGATCAATAAAGTTGATAATGAAGCAAAGCCTGAAAATGTAAACCATTTTTCTGAACGATCCGCATTTTTCTTTAATTAATCTTTAACTTCTTAGTTTTATTTATTTTTTTTACCTTTTAATATATTTCACTGAAAATAAAGAAAAATATCACTGGACTCTGGGTCACACCCATAAATGGTATGAGAATCCACACAACCCAAAAGCACAGTAGCAGTTATTTCCCACCTACAAGAGATAAAAATACAGGAAACAAAGGGTGATGGGGAGGAGAAGAGAGCAAGAAAGAAAGAGAGATAAAGAAACTCCTTTCTATCACTTTAACTTCACTCCTTTTCTAGTACACGTGTTCCTTGTACATTATAACCTTTAATACGTACATTCAATCCTGTCGAATATTTGTGCGATGTTACATTACAGCAGCTATAAACGCTTTTCCTCACCAGCCTGTGTCTTTCTTCTCACATCATCTCTCCACTCATCCGTCCTGAAGAACGTAATGATTTAATTGTAAAACTGGAGACTTCCTTCCTTCATTGCACCTTTTCCTCGGTTACTTTTTAACCACAAATTTATTTGCATATAAGTTTGATTTTATTATTGAATAAATGATCACATTTGTGTCCTGTTATACATCTGATCATTAGTTTGATCTTTTGGTATGGATTTATTTAGATTTTATGGCTGATAATGTTATTGTGAATGTTTTCTTCATTCCTTCAAAACTTTGCACCTCCTGTTCCTTTCCTCAACCTTTCCGTTCCACTCTGCCAGCAGGAAACGTGAGGCAACGCTGTTTCTGGGCCGAATGGAGAAAAGTTTTTCTGAGCCAGATTTCTGTTTACTCAAAAAGATTTGGAGACGTTTGCTCAGACGTGAAGTGAATGAGGAGAAGAAGTGTAAGGATTAGCATGAGGATTAAAGTGAGTCTCTTCAAGTCTTACTTCCAGAATCTTAAACCCAGTGTGTGGACTTTGTAATGTTAGACCACTGGTTTACACACTCACGTGATTGGTGCTTGAGGCAGCCCACACGCACACACACACACACACACACACACACACACACACACACACGCACACCCCACACCCTCTCTGCACGCAACCTCATACACAAACACACTCAGTCACGCAACCACGTACACCCCCACAATGCCCCAAGGCCCCTCCCTCAGCCCAGAGTCTCATATTTCCTGTTGTTCCTGAGAAAAAGCTCAGTAGCAATGCGAAGAGCTTGAGTTCTTTTTCTTCTTACATTCCTGTTCCTTGTTTTACATTCTTCTACACTTTTTTCTCTCAAACCCATTTCCTCTAGATTCCATTTGAAACCTCTGAAGTGCACTATGGTAAAAATGCCTGCTCTGCTTGCAGCTCTCTGGCTGCATCTGTATCTCTGCAGCTTTTCAGGACCAGTGGAAGGAGGAAGGTTCTGGTGATGCCCGTGGATGGCAGCCACTGGCTCAGTATGAAGATCCTGGTGGAAGAGTTGTCTCTGAGAGGACACGAAATGGTGGTTCTGGTTCCAGAGACCAGTGTGTTGATCAAGGGTTCTGATCAGTACACGGCTCAGAGCTTTAAGGTTCCGTACACCAATGAAGAGCTGCATGGGAGCATGAAAGACCTGCAGAGGAGAATTACGAAAGCACCGGAGTTCTCGGACTTGTTGGAGAACATCGGCAGTCTGCTCAGCTTTTTGAACATGCAGGTGAAAGGATGCGAGGCTCTGCTGTATAACGAGGCTCTGATGCAGAACCTGCGTGAGAAACAGTTCGACCTCATGCTCACCGATCCCTTCTTACCATGTGGCCCCATCATCGCTGAGGCTTTCTCGCTTCCTGTCGTTTACTTCTTGCGTGGACTTCCCTGCAGACTGGACCTTCAAGCCTCTCAGTGCCCGTCGCCTCCATCCTATGTCCCGCGTTATTTCGCAGACAACACCGACGTCATGACGTTCCATCAGAGAGTCAAGAACGTGATAATGACGGGAATTGATTCGATCCTCTGCAAAATCATCTTCAGAAGCTTTGACGAACTCACCAGCAGATATCTCCAGAAGGATATTTCATTCAGAGATGTTCTCGGACATGCTGCCATTTGGCTTAACCGCTACGATTTTACCTTTGAGTACCCGAGACCTGTGATGCCCAATATGGTGAGAATTGGAGGCATCAACTGTGCCAAGAGGAATCCTCTGCCTGCGGTGAGTTATCTTCATGATGTTCATAAAAGTGGCAGATTTGTTTAGTAGCCTGCAGTGGTATTTTTTTTTTATTTCTCCATTCTGGTCTTTCCTATTCATGTGTTTTATCTGAATCAGTTTGGAATCACATTCATTTTTATTTGTTTTACACCACACAAACTGCACAATGTAAGGCCAAAAGTATTGGGACACCCCACTTATCCAGCAATAACCCAAAATTTTCCCTTCACTAGAACTAGGACACTTTGACCTTTTCCAGCATGGCGATACCCCTGTACACCAAGCCTGCTCCATGAAGATATGCTTCACATGGTTTAGAGTGGAAGATCCTGAGTGGCCTGCTATAAAGCTATTAACATTATTGAACAGCTTTCGGCTGAATTAGAACCGTGACTGCACCCCGGGTCTTCTCACCTACATCAGTACCTGATATTTAATTCATTTCATTTGTATTTGTAGACCACTTCTTACAAGGAAAAACTCCTGGAGATAAAATAAGGAAGAAACCTTGAGAGGAACCAGACCAGAACCCTAAATGAGCGCAAAATTTTCAAAATCTAGTGGAACATCTTCCCATAAATTTGCAGTGGCACGTTCAAAAGAAGCACATACCAATCTTATGTTCAGGTGTCCACAAACTTTTGCCCAAATACTCTATTTATTAAGAAAAGTATATGATAATTTTTGACCCTTTAATAGTTACATTTAACGTTATGGGAAATCTGTGTACCATGTGACATTTCTCAGCTCTTCTCACTAACTGTACCTTATAGCAGCTCTACACAGTCGTTCCCTCACCAGTTCCTCTCTACTCCTTTCTTCTGAAGCTTGTCATGTTACTGAGAAACCGTAAAGAAGACGCCGTAAAACACTGCTGCAGTTGTAACTCTGACTGTTAGAAAGCACTTCTTCACTAATTGTTAAATAAATGGCTGGTGATCAAAACCTCTTATTCTGGAAAGCTGTTCACGTATGAGTCCCTGTGTGAGCAGTTACTACATGAAGTTTTAGAAGATCATTGATTTTTGACTTTTATTGAAAAGTAATAAACTTCTGACCAATCAGGGCCCAGAACTCAACAGCTCCAAAGTGTAAAAGCTCGTTTACTGTTTATATTTAAACTCAATATGCAGCATGATTTCAGAGCACTGTGTATGTTTATATGCAGTATATTGGCAATAGCAGCCCATGGTGCAGTCAGCGTTCACATTCATCCCCATTCATGGAGAGCAGATCTTCAAGGAGCTGGCTTTGTGCACAGGGGCATTGTCATGCTGGAACAGATTTTGGGTCTCCTAATTCCAGTGAAGGGTAAATTTCATTTTACAGCACCAAAAGACATTAATTACAAACATGTGCCTTTTGTCTATATAGTGTAGATCAGTACCAGGTCATGCATTTCACACCTTGGCCTTGTCCTACCTAAATCAATCCACTTTTTACTAGCATCATTATGAGAACATGGCTGGAGAAAGCGTCAATATTATACAGACAGTTTACAAGCTCTGAATTCTCTGGTGTAAAAAAAAGGATGAGGACAACGATGATCGTAATGAAGAAGAAGTTTATACCAGTGTAGCAGTGACAAAATACATGAAGCACTTTCTCAGAGTCAGAAAGAACCCAGAACAAACTCTGCCCAGATATTTTATATTGTTCTTCCCTTTAAAGTGTACACACGATTTAGCTTTTAAATGTATATTAAATGGAAATGAGTAAAGAAACACATGTCTGGGTGATACCATTATTAAATTGGAGGTCAGCAGGTGGTATTTACACTTTTGCTGGTGCCGGCTCCCCCAGCAGGTTGGGTTAAGGTATTGTTTAAATCATAATCCTGGTCTCAGACACCTTTTGGTTAGAGAAGGTCCTTGATGGCTTGCTGCTTCTCCCAGACTGATTCAATAAAAACTATGATTAAGATTGATCCAACTGAAATTCTATCTTAAACCACATAACTACTTTTGTGAAATTTAAGCCGTTTTGTGGATGAGTTTAATTTGATATTGCGTGGTGTGGAATCTGGGTTGTTATTGTACACAAATGCGAGACGTCCCCGGAGTCGCCAACTCGAAACTTGATTGGTTTAAGCAACAGTTTTCATTCATTCTAAACTACCTGCACCCACTTTGTTGATTCTAAAGGCATTAACTCAGATCTCTCTGGCAACATGGGAGGGCTGAAATCTGATTGGATAGAATCTCTGACAGAAACATACACTTCTGTGAGCAGTGCAACTGAGAGAAAATATGTGAAATGAAGAAAACAGGCTACTGGGAATAATTTCAAAAATATATTTTAAAACAAAAATAGTGATTCTGATAGTGTGTAGGACCACTGACGCAGATACATGAATGAATGAATGAATGAATGTCTTACTCAAAATTCATGATTTATTTCAGCACTTCTAGTTGGGAAAAACATGAACATCCTTCTTGAGAACATTTTTTCCACTTGATATAAATACATTAATACAGTAACATATATATATATATATATATATATATATATATATATATATATATATATATATATACATGTTTATATTATTATTATTATTATAAAATGATTATACAAATTTATATTTTATATATATGTATATTCCAACTGCATCCCCCGCTTTGTCCATTGTTGAAAGCACTATATAACTAAAACTAAATTGAAATTAATTGATTTAGTAGTTTTAGTATCTAAACTTTGTCCATTTAAAAGGAAACAACACTATTGAAATTGTAGAAGTGTGTGTGCGTGTGTGTGTTTGTGTGTGT
Source organism: Silurus meridionalis (assembly GCF_014805685.1). Classification (NCBI taxonomy): domain Eukaryota; kingdom Metazoa; phylum Chordata; class Actinopteri; order Siluriformes; family Siluridae; genus Silurus; species Silurus meridionalis. Next base: position 1,496,203 of record NC_060886.1, read on the forward strand.
GTGTGCGTGTGTGTGGAGATTAGTGATGGGGTTAATTAGTGATGGGGTTAATGTCTACACAAAGCACAAGATAATCCCACTATTACAGGGTCACTGTGAGCTAAAACTCTCATGCTTAAGATTTTGGGTGAAGGTTAAATCCTCACGATAATCTCTGTGTGTGTGTGTGTGTGTGTGTGTGTGTGTGTGTGTGTGTGTGTGGGCGGGGGGGATGGGTGTGTTGTAAACATAGAAACGCTCCACACACTCTAATTACAGGTAATTCATGCTGTTGTTAGAGGAAAATAATTAGATGGAAATTAACAGCATGACGGCTCTGTTACAAACTGTGATGTTTGATATAATTTGGATTTTTAAGAACTGCTATATATATATATTCAGGAAATCTCAATTTATTTGCCACTCGCATGAAAAAACCTGATTATCTCTCAGTATATATTTAGACTGAGCTCTCTCTAGTTCTGTTCAGTAAGTCTGAGTGAAGGTGAGTTTGATTAGTCGCCGTTACACAGCGTTTTCCTCCTGACCTTTACACGCTTAATCAGGACATGCTCTCGTGTTCTTATCGGCTGTCGCAATCTTTAAACAAACAAAATGTTCGATCTGTTTGCTTCAGACCTGCTCATCTATTAAGTGCTGCTGTGAAAAAAATACAATGCCCCTGTGCACCAAGGCAGCTCCATGAAGATCTGCTTTGCATGAGTTAGTGTGGAGAATCTCCTGCTATAGAGCTCTGGAAACCCGTTTGGGATGAATGTGAACGCTGACTGTAACATGAAAAAAATGTGCTGTAAATACTTTCCGGATACTGTATGTAAGAAAATACCCCATCAAAGCCATCTCATGGAGATCAGACTCTGGAGTCTTCTGAGAAGATTCCACAGATAGAGATGACATAAAATCGCTACTGGATCTAAAAAAAATCTGATTGAATATTTATTTATTTATAGTCAAGGTATATTTCTGTTTAACTAACTAGTTTTGCTAACACACACACACACACACACACACACACACACACACACACACACTCATCACTCATACCTTTGACATGCTCACCTACACACACACACACACACACACACACACACACTCATCACTCATACCTTTGACATGCTCACCTACACACACACACACACACACACACACACACACACACACACACACATTTATCACTCATACCTCTGACCTGCTCACCTACACACACACACACACACACACAACCACACACACACACATATTGCACACAGACCTATCTCACACACACACACACACACACACACACACACAGAGCCCCTATCTTAACAACACACAGGTACACACACGCCTATCACATACAGATCTATCACTTTGACATGCTTAATTACAGACACACATCCAACACACACACACACACACACACACACACACACACACACACACACACACACACACACACACACACACACACCTGTATACACATACAGACCTATCTCAAGCTGATTGTGATAAACAGTTTACTGATGTCCGTTTCCTTTGCAGGACCTGGAGGAGTTTGTGGAAGGTTCTGGAGATCACGGCTTCATCGTGTTCACTCTGGGATCCTTTGTGTCTGAGCTTCCGGAGTACAAAGCACTAGAGTTTATCAAGGTTTTCAGGCAGATTCCTCAGAGGGTGAGGAGAACCTACATGTCTGATACCTGACCAGGCATACAGCTATTATGGAGTAATTTGTCTCAAGTGAAGAGACTCAGAGTGAAGAGCTGTAGTGTTTGTTACTGAAGCAAAGTCTTCGCTGCTGGTTTGTGTTTCAGGTCCTGTGGCGATACACCGGTGTCCTTCCCAAAGACATTCCTGAAAATGTCAAAGTGTCCAAGTGGCTTCCGCAAAACGACCTGCTAGGTTTGTGTAAACGTTTAAACTGAGGAGAAACACACACACACACACACACACACACACACACACACACACACACAGATCACATACAGTACAGACCTAAAGTTTGAAAACACCTTCTCATTCAAAGAGTTTTCTTTATTTTCATGACTATGAAAATTGTAGATTCACGCTGAAGGCATCAAAACTATGAATTAACACATGTGGAATTATATATGGAATTATATACATAACAAAAAAGTGTGAAACAACTGAAAAATGTCATATTCTAGGTTCTTCAAAGTAGCCACCTTTTGCTTTGATTACTGCTTTGCACACTCTTGGCATTCTCTTGATGCCTACTTTGAAGAACCTACAATATGACATATTTTCAGTTCAGTTTTTTGTTATGTATATAATTCCACATGTGTTAATTCATAGCTTTGATGCCTTCAGTGTGAATCTACAATTGTCATAGTCATGAAAATAAAGAAAACTCTTTGAATGAGCAGGTGTGTCCAAACCTTTGGTCTGTACTGTACAGTTGTGTTCAAAATTATTCAACCCCCAATGCTGTAAATGGTTTTAGGGAATTTAGTGTACATTTGTAATTGTATTCAGAATGAAATCCTACAAGGACTTCTTAAAGAACCATATGCAACTAAAATGACATCAATTAGTTTTGTAATACAGTAGTAAATGTTTCTTTTGTGAATTCTTCATTGACATAATTATTCAACCCCTTAAAGACTACCACTCTGAAGAACAGAGGTTCAATGAAGTGTTTTCAATCAGGTATTGAAAACACCTGTGGATATCAGGGAGCAGCAATAAAGCCTAATAAGCACCAATTAGGCAGCTTTAAAATGACTGTGATACTCAGCTCCTTCTAGACATTTACTGGTGTGGTTACAAACATGGTGAGGTCAAGAGAATGGTCCAGGAAGACAAGAGAACAGGTGATTACTCTTCACAGGAAGGGCAATGGCTATAAGAAGATTGCAAAGATGTTAAACATACCAAGAGACACCATAGGAAGCATCATTCGCAAATTCAAGGCAAAGGGCACTGTTGAAACGCTACCTGGTCGTGGCAGAAAGAAGATGCTGACTTCGACTGCTGTGCGCTACCTGAAGCGTAGAGTGGAGAAAAGTCCCCGTGTGACTGCTGAGGAACTGAGAAAAGATTTGTCAGATGTGGGTACTGAAGTTTCTGCTCAGACAATACGGCACACCCTGCGTAATGAAGGCCTCCATGCCAGAACTCCCAGGCGCACCCCCTTGCTGTCCCCAAAGAATAAGAAGAGTCGACTGCAGTATGCCAAAAGTCATGTGGACAAACCACAGAAGTTTTGGGATAGTGTTCTGTGGACTGATGAAACAAAATTAGAACTGTTTGGGCCCATGGATCAACGCTATGTTTGGAGGAGGAAGAACAAGGCCTATGAAGAAAAGAACACCTTGCCTACTGTGAAGCATGGCGGGGGGTCAATCATGCTTTGGGGCTGTTTTGCTTCTGCAGGTACTGGGAAGCTTCAGCGTGTGCAAGGTACCATGAATTCTCTTCAGTACCAGGAGATATTGGATGACAATGTGATGCAGTCCGTCACAAACCTGAGGCTTGGAAGGCGTTGGACCTTTCAACAGGACAATGATCCCAAGCATACCTCCAAGTCCACTAGAGCATGGTTGCAGATTAAAGGCTGGAACATTTTGAAGTGGCCATCGCAGTCACCAGACTTAAATCCGATTGAGAACCTCTGGTGGGACTTAAAGAAAGCAGTTGCAGTGCGCAAGCCTAAGAATGTGACTGAACTGGAGGCTTTTGCCCATGATGAATGGGCGAAGATACCCGTAGATCGCTGCAAGACACTTGTGTCAAGCTATGCTTCACGTTTAAAAGCTGTTATAACTGTAAAAGGATGTTGTACTAAGTACTAAGATTGAATGTCACTTGGGGGTTGAATAAAACTGATAATGATGTGAGCTCAGAAAAGACATTTGTGGTTATTTCATTATAAATGTTATGTTATATTTGTCTGACCTACACGTGCCTCTTTGATTTAATTGTAAGCAGGATGACTGAATGATCATAATCAATGTCAAACCGACCAAAACAATCAATTTCAGTGGGGGTTGAATAATTTTGAACACAACTGTATATACACACACACAGGCACACACACACCTATCACACATATACACACACACACACACAGGCATACACACACCTATCACACAGATACCAGTCTCTCTTTCACACACACACACACACACACACACACACACACACACATATACACACATAAACTAATCACACAAACGTCTCACGCACAGATCTTTTTATAACCGAATCAATAAAAGCAGTTTTTTTTTATTTTTTTATTACTGTGATTTTTTTATTAATTATTAACAAATAAACTGTGGAAAAATCTTATGTGAATCACAGAATCATGCAGTTTGATTTACTCCAACATAATTCCCAGCTCCTCCTGTATCACACTTTTTGAAAGATTTGAATGACATTCGATGCATTTCTTTAAATCCTGTGCTCTCTAAAGCTCACCCCAAGGCCAAAGTGTTCATCACACACGGAGGAACCCACGGGATCTACGAGGGAATCTGTAATGCCGTTCCCATGGTGATGATCCCTCTGTTCGGAGATCAGCGAGACAACGTTCTCCGCATGGTGGTGCGCGGAGTCGCTGAGAGTCTCACCATGTATGATCTGACCTCGGAGCACCTGCTGGGGGCGCTCAAGAAAATCCTCAACGACAAGAGGTAAAGACTGAAGACACGCCAATCAGCATCGGTCATTACTACAGTAACGACTGGCTCACATATTGAAGTGTTAGAAAGCGTGTGATCGTTCCTGTGGTTCTCTAACAGTTTGGAGATGTTTTGTTTAAAATTTATGGAAGGAGTCTCCAAAGTCAGTACATTGTAATTTCTTCAGGACAAGACTTTTTTTTTTTTATTAATGGGGGATGTGGTACCCAACACCACCAAGCTTTCACTGCGTGGCCCTTGAGCAAGGCCCTTAACCCTGCAAAGCTGGATCCCTCACAGTCATTGATTCATTTCTTCTGAGTGTTTTCTATTAAATGTTCTTCTATTCACAGCTACAAGCAGAAGATCACGGAGCTGTCTGCAATCCATAAAGACCGTCCGATCGAACCTCTGGACTTGGCCGTGTTCTGGACCGAGTTTGTGATGAGACACGGAGGAGCCGAGCACCTGAGACCGGCCGCTCATCATCTCAACTGGGTTCAGTACCACAGTCTGGATGTCTTTGGCTTCCTCCTGCTTGTAATGGTCACTGTTGTGTTTATTACCGTCAAATCCTGCACGTTCTGTTGCAGGAGGTGCTTCAAGAACTCCGAAGACCAAAAAGGAGTGAAGGATCTAGAAGTGAATGAATTCACTGATAACACAGTTATCATCACCATGTCCATTGTAATATTTCCAACATTTGTGCTTTCACCCATGGAAACATTCATTTACGGTTTCTCTCTGCCTTGTATTTCAGCCGATTCCCAGAAATGGAAAGGACACAGAATGTGAAATATGCGTTCATTTTTTCCAGGTTAACGTTAACCTGTGCATTAATGAGCCATCATCAAACTGATTATCACAATTAAATCGTACTTCTTTTCTTGAAGATCCACCCTACAGCTCATTATACACACCACCTGACTCTATCACATGCTACCAACCAACAGGATCTGATAATCAGACTTGTTTCTTATAATAATGATTAAAATATAGATGTTCAATTTCTTTAGCTAATGTCTGCAATGCAAACGTTTCTTTTCAGCAAATAAGCAACCTTGAATATGCTACAAGTAAAAAAATATATAATAATTTACATTTAAAAAAGTGTTAGATAAATTGCTAATGGGTTGACAGAGGCAGATGTAGAGGACAGAGGGAGTATGGAGACAGATGATCCGTTGTGGCGCCCCCTAATGGGAGAAGCCGAAAGAAGAAAAAAAGGAGGCGTTATGATAAATTACTAACATCTCTCCACTTCATACATTCGTCAACTTTCTAATTTTCGCTTTGTTCGAATAGGTCGACATATTGGATTGGAGGATTATCACACAATGAATTCATGATGCTGTTCTACCTCTTTAATGTCGCTACCTCCAGCTGGGCATCACATGCTACACTAGATTCAGGCAAATGAACCGGGACAAAAAAGAAAAGTAGATGTATGTGACCATGGGTGCATGTCGTTTCAAAGTGTTGGCTATTTTAGTTGTCTATGGTCATGTCCACTCATATGTTTTTGTTTGAATATGCATATTTTTCTCTCGTTTTGGCCTTCCATCCACACTGAGATGGCATTTTCAGTCAACAAAAATGGAGCTTTTTAAAAATTCTTTCCAAAGCAGATCAATTTAAAAACGAAATTTTTCCATTGCAGGACTGTGAAAATGGAGGCTTTCGGAAACAATGACACATTTTTACTTATTGCTGTGATGTTTTAAAGAACCAGAAAGTAAAAAAAAGGCTTGATTGAAAATGAAAGTGCAGACGCAAAATGTTTTTTAGATTAAATGTATTCAAATTAATGTGGATGTAGCCTCAGACATAAGCTAGCATTAATATACGTGTTAATGTCAAGGTTAAACGTCAGTTTGCCTGCAAGCACTAACTATTTTAGATGACAAGCTAAATGCCCAGCTTTACTTGTATGAATGAACTTACAGATGCACTTGAACAAAATGTTACTACAGTAAATAATCTTACATTTCTTCTTCTAGTTTTTTTTTCCTTTTTCTGCTTTCGGCTTCTACCATTAGGGGTCGCCACAGCGGATCCTTTGTCTCCATATCCCCGACCCCCCCGCCCTGTCCTCTACATCTGCCTCTTTCACACCAACCTCTACATCTGCCTCTTTCACACCACGTCTTCCTTCACCACATCCATAAACCTCCTCCTTGGTCTTCCTCTTTTCCTCCTTCCTGGTGGCTCCATCCTCAGCATTCTCCTACTGATATACCCCATGTCCCTCCTCTGCACATGTCCAAACCATCTCAATCTCACCTCCCTCACCTTGTCTCCAAAACGTCCTACATGCACTGTCCCTCTAATAAACTCATTTCTAATCCTGTCCATTGTAATCACTCCCAACGAACATCTCAACATCTTCAGCTCTGCTACCTCCAGCTCCACCTCCTGTCTTTTACTCAATGCCGCTGTCTCCAATCCATACAACATCTCAGGTCTCACCACAGTCCTATAAACTTTCCCTTTCACTCTCACAGATACTCTTCTATCACAAATCACTCCTGCTATCACTCTTCTCCACCCACTCCACCCTGCCTGCACTCTTTTCTTCACTGCTCTAACACTCTCCATTACTCTGCACTGTTGACCCCAGGTACCTGAACTCCTCCACCTTCTCCACCTCTTCTCCCTGCAACCGCACCCCTCCACTGCCCTCCCTCTCATTCACACACATGTACTCTGTCTTACTCCTACTGACTTTCATTCTCCTTCATGGATCTTCAGTTTGTTCATGTGGAACTTTTCTAAGCTATAGTCAGTGGTTTTTACTTGAAGAGAACTCCATCCATAATTATGGCTTTAAGATAGTTCAGGCAGAGCTGGAAAGAAGATACCACAGCGCTCTTTATTCCTCTAATCTGATTGGCCAGTTTGTATTGATTAAGTTTTTATACCAGCCGCTTTGACGAAAGATGAATGTCCATTCATTCTACCCTCCACCGTGTAAAAAAAAAAAAAAAAAAGACAACGTAACAACACCAGCTAACAATATTAATAGTAACACTTTCACTTTTAACTTGGCTAGTCTTATACAAAGCTCTGAGAACTTCAGTAACCTGATCATATGTTTCTCATTGTTGCTGAAATCTAGTTTTTTAATTAATCATTATGAGCTGAATTTAGCTTGTCTGCACTTTTTTTATCATGTGAATGCTTTTGCTTGGAAGAAATCAGCCTGGCTTCCACTACTCTTTCCCATAACTTCATGGTGTGACTGAACATCTTAATTCCCCTGTAGTTACTGCAGGTCTGCACATCTCCCTTATTCTTAAAGATCAGTGCCAGCACACTCCTTCTCCATTCCTCAGGCATCTTCTCACCTTCCAGAATCTTGTTAAACAATCTGTTTAAAAACTCCACTGAAATCTCTTCTAAACATCTCCATGCTTCTACCGGTATGTCATCTGGTCCAACCGACTTTCCACTCTTCATCCTCGCTGCTCTCACTTCCTCATTACTAATCCTATCCACTTCCTGCTTCACATCTCCACACCATCGTACCTTCTCTCGCTCTCATTTTCCTCATTCATCAGCTGTTAAAAATACTCCCTCCACCTTTTCAACACACTCTCCTCACTAGTCAACACATTTCCATCTCCATCCTTTATTGCTCTAACTTGCAGCACATCCTTCCCAGCTCGGTTCCTCTGCCTGGCCAATCGCTACAAATCCTTTTCTCCTTCCTTAGTGTCCAACTTCTCATACAGCTCCTCATATGCCTTTTCCTTGGCTTTCACCACATCCCTCTTAACCTGCTGCCGCATCTCCTTGTACTCCTGCCTACTTTTCTAATCACTCTGTCGATCCAAATTCTGTTTCTCCAACCTCTTTCTCCTTCTGCTCTCCTGCACTTCCTCATTCCACCACCACGTCTCTTTGTCTTTCTTTCTATTTCCAGATGTCACACCAAGTACCTTTTTAGCTGCCACCCTCATCACTCCTGCAGTAGTTTCCCAATCATCCAGCACCTTTTCACCACCACCGAGCTCCTGTCTGACCTCTTCCCTGAACCTCACACCACAGACTTCCTCCTTCAGTTTCCACCATCTTATTTTTCTTTCAGTAAAATACCTGTTCACCACTGCAATTTGCATCCTTTTTGCAAATACCATCTGCCCTTTCACATTCCTCTCCTCAATCACCTCCTCATCACCTCTGTTTCATTCACCAACATGCTCATGAAAGTCTGCTTCAATCACCAAGCTTTATTTCCTAGGTTCACCCTCCACCACTTCATCTAACTAACTACAGAATTTTTCTTTTTCCTCCATCTCACAACCTACTTGCAGAACGAAGGCACTGATAACATTTATCTCTCCTTAAACTTCCATCTTTACGTTCATCACCCTATTTGAAATTAATATCCACTGGTACCTTGTTAGTTAACAATACCCATGGTAGACATTGGTAGCCCAGGCTTCAACCAATCTGGTTTGGAATTCAAGTTTTTAAAGATGAAGGACAGATATAGGAAATGGATGAGGAAAGTAAGCAGAGAAACTCTGTCTGTGTCTCCAATAGTAAAGGAGGAAACAGAGTCTCGTTCAGAAAGGGATGAAATGATGCAAAAAGCTACAAAGGCAGAAAAGATAGAATGGAGATTTAGAGAAGTTAGAATGTATTATATTCCAGTATATGTTTATCTGTATGAAATTGAAATAATGGAGGGTAGACAAGGTTACTGTAGTTCAGTCTCTGGTTTGTGTTTTGGAGCTTCTAGATGAGTGGGATGTGTTTACAGAGATAGGCTGAGTTTCTGACTGCTACAAATAGTGGATGACCTTCATCAAAATAATATTTTAATATTGCGGTCAGGGCCAGGGCTCAAACCTAGGTTGACTGTATGAGAGGCAGAAGCTCTAGACGTCTGCCATGAGGAGACATGTGGACCCAAGTGCAGAGTCAGACTCGGAAACAGCAGTAAATCAGCCCAGTCTCGATTTCAGTAATGAAATATAATCTATTGATTCGTGTTCATAGACACAGATTTCCCTCTTTTTTTTGTTTCTCTGAGGACGACTTTCTATGTGATGTATTTCATTAGAAAGCATTTTTGGTGGCTCCGCTAAAGTTTTCTTTCTGCCACTGGATACCACAGACGCTGTACTGTTTTTTTTTCTTATTTGTTATAGATTTTTTAATCTTCAAGTGCCATTACACAACATTTAAACAGGAGATTTTACTGCTTTATAATCGGTAAGAGACTTGCTAGTATTAACCATCGTCAGCGGTTCCTTCCAGTCAAAATACAGTAAATATATTCTCCCGGTTATTCAAAGAGACTGTGTTGATTAGAGACACACACACATTAAATACAGTACAACCCCAACCGTATATGTTCTGCCTTATTCTCTGATAAAAATGGGGAAAAAGATCACCTTTGGTATTTCTGTCAGCATTACCCATCATCCTCTGCCTCCGGCGCTATTGCAGTCGTGCTGAGTGACAGGAAGAAAAGAGGGAAATTTGTGGCCATGAACACGAATCAATAGATTAAAGTTAGTGACTAAATCACCAAAACGCTGGGAGACTGTGTTTGGTAAATTAATAGCTTATTTTAAAATGTCAAAGAAACAAAGAAACACCAAAATTATAAATACAAATAATCAGGACCAAAAAATTCCCACACAAAATCAGGGCAGAAGAAAGTCCACAATTCATCAGGGAAAAAAACTTCTCAGAAACTCAGGAAAAATAATCTTAAAGTCTCTCAGGAAAAAGAATACAAATATTTAAAGTCTTACCAAAAAAACCAAGGCAAAAAAACAAATAAGAACATACACTGGAAATCTGTGAAAAGGCAAAAAGTTAAAGAACCACGTGAGATCGATCATTATCCCTCACAGGGACCCAACAAGGGAATTTAAATACCACAGTTCTAACAGGACTCAGGTAGGAACTATTAGAATTTATTGAGGACACGGGGACATCTGGTGGGGAAACAGAAAAACACATGGGTAGGAAAAATAAAATAAATAAATAAAAGGTAAAAACCTAACAGAATTCCTCGGATCCTGACAATTGCTGGTTGGCTGGACAGTAATGATGGTGGTTACATTGCATTGTATGAGGTTTTGTTATTAAGTTTTTAAAAAGTAAGAGACTAACTGGCATGTAAAGGCATTTAGGGACAAGAGAGAACAGCACAGTGACTGGGAAAGTAGAATACGTAGGCAGGAGAACATGGACAGTGTCATGGGATTAAACTGTCTGCACATTTAAAGGTGTGTGATTCACTTGAGAATAACCACTGGCTTAAATCTCTCATTTGCACCAATCGAAGCATTTCTACCTATTTATTACGCATTAACATTAGACATTATAGTCAACCATTTCTCTCTCTCTCTCTCTCTCTCTCTCTCTCTCTCTCAGTCAAGTTCAAAATGCTCCTGAGGTACCTGTAATCACTGTTCCTGTTTCTCTTCTCTCCTGGGATCTGCCCACTTTGCCCAGGCCTGCCTCTGGATGATGTTCTCTTCAATTGGACTCTGTGCAGCTGGAGAGGTTTTTATCAATGCCCTGGGGTTCCATGAAATTCCAGAGTAAGAATGGGAGCTTTGAGGATGGATTGGACTGTAGTTAATGTCAACAGACTGCTACATTGACTCAGGACTACAGTTCGCTTCTGATCATCATCACTGTACCCCGCAACATCGTTTATCTGTAATAATAATAATCCTTACGCAATCTCAGGGAGTTTTTTCCTTCAACACACCGGCTCCCTTATTATTGATAAACTTACACTTATAAAAAACATTTTATAAATTTTTATCACCACATTATCTGTGTAAAGCCACTTTGAGACAATGTTTATTGTTAAAAGTGCAATACAAATAAACATAAATTGAATGTAATATATAATTCAAGATAATAATAGATAACTTACCACTTTCAGAAATAGACTCCAATGTTAGATATTTGTGCAGTAGAAATCAGATTCAACATGTTGTCCAGTATGAATTGGAGGGTCCAAACAGTAAATTCTTCTATGTAGTCCTTTAATTCTTCTATGTAGTTAAGAGTTCAAATCCCAGCCCCGAAATGCCACCACTGAGCAAAGCCCTTTAACCCATAGTTGCTCAGCTGTATGAATAAAATAAATGTAAGGTGCTCTGGTTAATGGTGTAGCACTAGACCACACTGTTTAAAGCCATTATTCTCACTAACACATGAGAAAAACAGCTTCCTAATTATTATTATACTTAAAGAAAACACCATTTAGCTTAGATTTTTTTCACTGATAATTTAGGTGAAATCCCAATCAAATAAATGTAGTTATCTAAGAGTTTGCATTACTAAGAGTTTAGAGTTAGTTAGATAAGTCTATAAATGTACATTGCCACATTTACTTTGACATTAAAAGTTAATGATGGTGTTCCACAAAGCCGTTTTCAAGGCCCATTGCTGTTTCCTTTACACATGCTTTCTCTCTGTACAATTATTTATATGCATGATATTATCTTCCACTGTTCTGTTGATGACATGCAGTATGTATGTTTCAGCAAATCCAGGTGACAGACACAAGCTTTGTACAGAAAATTGAGGAAAGTCAATGGACATCAATTGAATTAATTTTTACTTGTATATCTTTTAAAAAAAAGGACCACGTCATCACAAAGGGGTAATGAGATGCTTGTGATACTGACTCCTTCAGCCCTTCAGACCATACTGATCCTTCTTGAAGCTCTACTCCTGATTAAAGTCTTGTGCACTCACTGCTGCTGAGAATGGCACCATGGGGACAACTTAAGGACTGCCATGAGATTGCTGTAGATGGTCTCATCTGAATAGCCCTCATGTGAAATTGATTTGGCTACTTTAGGCATAAAACGTAAAAACTAATGCACTCATTAAAGGGCCCTCTTGCATTTACTAAGGATCCTTTGGATTTAGTGCACTGGTTTTAGAGTTGTGGATCAGAACTGACTCGTAGTGATACTACCTGGTGATACCCAGATGATTCTAGCACCTATCAAGGTTTCTTATTCAGGTTCTTTTACCCTGCTTGCACATTAGAAAGGATCAGGCATAACATTATAACCACCAGACTAATATGGTGTTGGCCCCCTTGTGCTGCCAAAACAGTCGTGACCCGTTGATTATTAACAGCATGAACTTCTTCAGCAGTTTGAGCTACAGGAGGCTTTACACAGCTAGGGTACGAAGTTTGCCTTAGGGGTATATGTTGATATCCCAGCTATAAAAATGTTTTTACAAAACAAAAACTACAGACATATTACCGATACACACTGGAACACACATGCACACTTCAACACACACACACAATAAGAAACTAAGATTGTGTGCTATGGATTTCTTTCTTTCTCATCTTGCATTCCTGACCTTCATCTTCAAATAAAGAATAAATCCCCCAAGCTGACAAAGAACCAATTTTGTTAAAGAGCAATAAAGTCTCCTTTACCATATGGCAATAAGGGAAGGATGGCAGCAGAAAATGTCATAAAGATGACCCCTGGGCCAAAAAGATGTTTCCCATGCCGATTGTTTTAACATTTTTTATATTCATTACACCATCATTCTATAAATGACCAATCTACATGCTTTTTAGAAATATGGAGACGAGTGGAACATTGTGGATGACCTGCATGCCAACATACAGTGCATATAAAAAGTATTCACAGCACTTCACTTTTTCCACATTTGTTATTCAATTTAAATTAAATTGTTTATTTGTATTCCACTTTTAACAATGAACATTGTCTCAAAGTGTAAATTGTCTCTTTACACAGATATTGTGGTGATTAAAAGTGAAGATGTTCTTTATAAGTGTAAGTTTGTCCCTGATGAACAAACCGGTGGCGACTGTGGTGAAGGAAAAACTCCCCGAGATGTCATAATGAAAAATCCTTGAGAGGAACCAGACTCAAGAGGGAACCTCATCCTCATCTGGGTTGCACCGAATGTCCATTTATAACAGATAATTGATGTTGAGGTGCTGTGATTGTGATGAGAAACCTGAGTCGGTGTAGCAGACTGTTAACATTAACTACAGTCCAAATCCAAATCCTCAGAGTTCCTGTTCTTACTTCGTAATTTCTTGGATACCCAGAGCGGCACAGAGTGGCCTCCAATCGAAGAGAATGCCATCCAGAGGCAGGCTGGGATGAAGTGGGAAGATCCAAGGAGAGGAGAGGAGCAGGAACAGTGGTCACTGGAACCTCAGGATCATGTTTAACTCGAATGAGGGAGAGAGAGAGAGACCAAGAGAGAGAGAGAGAGAGAGAGAGAGAGAGAGAGCGATGACAGGAAGAGAAGAAAATGGATTATTATGTGTCCTTATTGTTATTGTTATTATATTAGAGCAAAAGACATGTGTGGGCTGCACACCGGTGATGTGGAGGGAGAACATACCTTTCGCTTTCATCTCATAAAACATCGTGCAATTCCGTAAATATGACCTCGTCCTCATCTACATCATTCTCTGCTTCATCATCAGCTTGAAACATTCTGAACGCTTTTACAAAGTTCACGCTATTATCAGTGACCGTGGCAGTTTATCTTCCCACAAAGAGCAAATGAGCTGTTAATTTGCTCTCTATCTCCGCTGTGATGGCATCGTACATGTGTCTCCCACGGAAAACTTTTATTCTGAGCAGTCCATAGAGCTGCAGTGGTGGAAAGTCGGCAAATGTTTTCTATATTCCTGTCTCCATTTCCATATATGCAACATTGCATAATGTTGCATATATCCTTGTTGCATTATCCTTTTCCTCGACTTCTTCTTCTTCTTCTTCTTTGGCTGCTCCCATTAGGGGTCGCCACAGCGGATCATCCATCTTCATACCACCTTGTCCTCTACATCTGCCTCTTTCACACCAACTACCTGCATGTCTTCCCTCACCACATCCATGAACCTCCTCCTTGGCCTTCCTCTTTTCCTCCTACCTGGTGGCTCCATCTTCAGCATTCTTCTACCAATATAATTCATGTCCCTTCTCTGCACATGTACCTGAACTCCTCCACCTTCTCCACCTCTTCTCCCTGCAACCGCATCACTCCACTGCCCTCCCTCTCATTCACACACATGTACTCTGTCTTACTCCTACTGACTTTCATTCCCTTCTCTCCAGCGCATATCTCCACCTCTCCAGGCTCTTCTCAACCTGCTCTCTACTCTCACCACAAATCACAATATCATCTGCAAACATCATAGTCCAGGAGACTCCTGTCTGACCTCGTCCGTCAACCTGTCCATCACCACTGCAAACAGGAAAGGGCTCAGGGCCGATCCTTGATGCAGTCCAACCTTCACTCTGAACCAGTCTGTCGTACCTACTGCACACTTCACTGCCGTTACACTGTCCTCATACATGTCCTGCACCACCCTTACATACTTCTCTGACACACCTGACTTCCTCATACAATACCACAACTCCTCTCTTGGCACTCTGTCGACGCTTTCTAAATCCACAAATACACAATGCAATTCCTTCTGTCCTTCTCTATACTTCTCCATCAACATCCTCAAAGCAAATAAGGCATCTGTGGTGCTCTTCCTCGGCATGAAACCATACTGTTGCTCACAGATGGTCACCTCTTCTCTCAGCCTGGCTTCCACTACTCTTTCCCATAACTTCATGGTGTGACTGATCAACTTAATTCCCCTGTAGTTACTGCAGGTCTGCACATCTCCTTATGCTTAAAGATCGGTACCAGCACACTCCTTCTCCATTCCTCAGGCATCCTCTCCCTTCCAGAATCCTGTTAAACAATCTGGTTAAAAACTCCACTGCCATCTCTCCTAAACATCTCACGCCTCTACCGGTATGTCATCTGGTCCAACCGACTTTCCATTCTTCATCCTCTTAATCGCTGCTCTCACTTCCTCCTTACTAATCCTATCTACATCCTGCTTCACCAACTCCACATCCTCCAACCTTCTCTCTGTGATTTTCCTCATTCATCAGCTGCTCAAAATACTCCTCCACCTTCTCAACACACTCTCCTCACTAGTCAACACATTTCCTCTCCATCCTTTATTGCTCTAACTTGCAGTACATCCTTCCCAGCTCGGTCCCTCTGCCTGGCCAATCGGTATAACTCCTTTTCTCCTTCCTTAGTGTCCAACCTCTTATACAGCTCCTCATATGCCTTTTCCTTGGCTTTCACCACATCCCTTTTACCTGCTGCCGCATCTCCTTGTACTCCTGCCTACTTTTCTCATCACTCTGTCGATCCCACTTCTGTTTTGCCAACCTCTTTCCCTAATGCTCTCCTGCACTTCCTCATTCCACCACCACGTCTCCTTGTCTTGCTTTCTATTTCCAGATGTCACACCAAGTACTTTTCTAGCTGCCTCCTCATCACTCCTGCAGTAGTTCCCCAATCATCCGGCACCTCTTCACCACCACCGAGCCCCTGTCTGACCTCTTCCCTGAACCTCACACTACACTCTTCCTCCTTCAGTTTCCACCATCTTATTCTTCTTTCAATCCTTACATTCCTCCTCTTCTTCTTCGCCTCCAAAACCATCCTACAGACCACCATCCGATGCTGTCTAGCTACACTGTCCCCGCCAACACCTTACAGTCTCCAATCTCCTTCAGGTTGCATCTCCTGCATAGCACATAGTCCACCTGTGTGCACCTTCCTCCACTCCTATACGTCACCCTATGATCCTCCTTCTTCTTAAAATACGTGTTCACCACTGCCATTTCCATCCTTTTAGCAAAATCTACCACCATCTGCCCTTCCACATTCCTCTCCTTAAAACCATACCTACCCATCACCTCCTCATCACCTCTGTTCCTTCACCTACATGCCCATTAAAGTCTGCCCCAATCACCAATCGTTCTTTCCTAGGTACACCATCTACCACTTCATCTAATTCACTCCAGAATCTTTCCTTTTCCTCCATCTCACAGCCAACTTGTGGAGCATAGGCACTGATGACATTTATCATCATCCCTTCAACTTCCACCTTCACGATCATCACCCTATCAGAAACTCTCTTCACCTCCACTACACTCTTACTGTACTCTTCCTTCAGAATCACCCCTACACCATTTCTCTTCCCATCCACACCATGATAAAACAGTTTAAATCCACCTCCAATGTTCCTGGCCTTACTCCCTTTCCACTTGGTCTCCTGAACACACAGCATATCTACCTTTCTCCTCTCCATCATATCAGCTATCTCTCTCCCTTTACCCGTCATAGTACCAACATTTAAAGTACCAACCTGAACCTCTACTCTCCTACACTGCTCCTTTTCCTGCCGTCTCTGTAGACATCTTCCTCCTCTCCTTCTCCTCCTTCGGCCAACAGTAGCCCAATTTCCACCGGTACACTGTCGGCTAACGATACCTGTGGCGGTCGTTGTTAACCCGGGCCTCGACTGATCCGGTATGAAATTCTCCTTTGTGATCCGCATATTTGATTTGGCACATGTTTTACGCTGGATGCCCTTCCTAACGCAACCCTCCCCATTTACCCGGGCTTGGGACCGGCACTAAGAGTGCACTGGCTTGTGCCCCCAATGGCTGGGTTATCCTTTTCCTCGACTATTTCAAAATAATAAGAACACTTCCATCACAGTGATGTAATGCTCTGGTTTGCCATCTCTGCTTCTGACCAGCTTCTGTTCCCACGGCTCGCACGTATGAGTGCGCAATTCTACGTGACTACGTTCATTTTAATTCAGTATTAAGTTTTTTTTATACAAAATAATTTAACTGAAAAGTAACTCGCATTACTTTTTTTAAAAAGTAACTCAGATATTAATGTGTAAATTTATAAAGTAACGCACTACTTTACTCGTTACTCCAGAAAAGTAATATTATTACGTAACGCACGTTACTTGTAACGCGTTACCTCCAACACTGACCCTACTGAACTGGCGTCAGGGCTTGAATTCCTGCAAAGGGATGTAAAGACACCTCGGAGAGGAGGTTCACTTAATATTTACAGAGGTTCAATGTTTTTTCTTTCTTTTCAAGGTGTTTTTTCATCATCAATCACGAAAAGGGCACAAAAGAAGAACAAAGAGCGACTCCCAGTGAACCCAAGAGCCTTCACCTTAATCTCTGCCCTTTCTGATCATGAGTGGCGAGAGACTTTGTAAAGGTCTTTGCAAATGGTTTCCGAGTTTAAACTTTATAAACATTGAAATGTTAATGACTTGAGTTGTAACCACGTGTTTAGTAGTAACAATATACTATGTTCTGTAAGCACTTGTGCCTTCTTCTAGGTTTTCAATTCTGAGTCTAAATTTTTAAATGAATGATCTTAATCTGATCTTAAGCCACTGTACACTTCTGTTAAAACACGTGAACAGAAAAATACATCATTGTTGTTTTAAATGCCTGCCAGTCTTTAATAAAAAAAAATACATGGGACCACACTGATGTCCAAGTCTATTAATAGATTTTGATGAGTTTTGATGATTTGATTTAGGTTTGTGTTTAATTAGATCGAAAGTACTCTTAATAGTTTCTAAAAGATGAAATCTGAATGTTGAGAAATGTAACTTCTATCTCTTCTAGCTCCCAGCTAGTGTCATTTAAATGATGCTTTGAATTCACTGTGGTTATTTATAATAAAAAATAGTTCAACAGCATTTAAATATCTAATGTTTTTTCCTTAGTTTAAATAGTTTCCTATCTGCTTTGTGAAACAATTATAGGTTTATCTGTAATTAATACAAAATAAACAGTTTTAAGAGAACTAAATTAAACAGTTCTAAACTGTAAAAAAGATAGTTATGAACCGTAATTATTACAATGTAAACCCTGTATTTTGACAGGTATAAACTGCATTTTATAACAACATAAACATTGATTAGACAGTTATAAACCATAAAAAAAAAATTTAATCTTTAAAAATATACAGTACAATGGGTGCAATCCTGTAAAATGAATAACGTTCCTACCGCCGTTTTTTTTTTAACTTAAATTATACGGTTTATTTTTTACAGTGTAGGATTTATTACATGTATACATTATACAGTATTCATAAAGCTGGAAGTGGATTGATTTTATGGATTAAAAGAATCATGTTAAAGGAATTTTGCAGGTGACTAGAACATACTAGAAGGGTTTTCCTAACAATAACATTTTTAGTGTTGAACTCTCCTAGAAATATTATTTTTTTGATAAAAATAAATTGTACCACAAAACTCATTCACTGATAGCTAACGTTTATTTCGTTTCTAGACTCTTAACAAATTCATACATTGAGCCCAAACACAAATTCTACACAAAATGCATCTTCAGCTCTGCTACCTCCAGCGCCACCTCCTGTCTTTTACTCAATGCCACTGTCTCTAATCCACACAACATCTCAGGTCTCACCACAGTCCTATAAACTTTCCCTTTCACTCTCACAGATACTCTTCTATCACAAATCACTCCTGCTATCACTCTTCTCCACCCACTCCACCCTGCCTGCACTCTTTTCTTTACTGCTCTAACACACTCTCCATTACTTTGCACTGCTGACCCCAGGTACCTGAACTCCTCCACCTTCTCCACCTCTCACACACATGTACACTGTCTTACTCCTACTTTTTTACAACTTTCATTCCCCTTCTCTCCAGCGTGTACCTCCACCTCTCCAGGCTCTACTCAACCTGCTCGCTACTCTTACCACTAATCACAATAATAATAATAATAATAATAATAATAATAATAATAATAATAATCATTATTATAATTATATATATATATATATATATATATATATATATATATATATATATATATATATATATATATATATATAGTGTCTCTTAATAATATAATATAATATAATAGTGTCTCTATAATTTCTATAATAATATAATCCTAAATCAGTTTGTGATTTTCACTCATATGCAACATTTCAGATGTTAATCTTCCTCTCACAGATCCAAGCATACTGCTTTCCACAGGAAACATCATGCCAAGCCACATGGTCAGACACAACACAGTCCTCATCCCCCAAATTGTCAGGCTCACCTCCATAAAAGAACCTGAAAGAAGAGAATTGGTCTACAATTTATTTTTGTTGGTAGTATGGTTTTATTTAATGTAGTTTTACACATGGTGGCCTCTGAAATGTGAAATTCACTTAAGAGCAACCACTGATCAAATTCATTCTTACTTATTTTTGAGCGCAGAACCGTCTACCCATTTCCAGACTCCCTCAGTGTCTCTGTCACTGGCACCAATCCAAGCACCTTCACTTATTTTCCACCCAACAACCAATTCCTGTGAGGAATAACAATCGATTAGACATTCTAGTAAATTCACTCATTTTAGAATAAGCCGCCAGTATTAAAGATGAGTACAGGGGAAAGTGCTAATTCAAAAATGTCCAGCATGAACTGGAGGTTGGCAGAGGAAAATATTTTATGTGGTCTATTTTATGAATCAAGAAACAATGCAATTAAAAAAAATCTCTGGTTGTTAATGTAAATAAAATTGACCATTTATTTCAAATTAAATATGCAATCATTCATCAGGTTAGTTAGCTAAGTTTATTATGTTCACTGGAACAAATGTAACTGTGTTCCAAACGATCTTTTATGATCTCTTTTATCAGTGGACCACATCACAAAGCATCTTCAGAGGAAAATCAGATATAGATTTAAACTATTTAGCTAAAACATTACTGAGTATTACTTTATTTAATCAGGATGTATTGCTTCTTGGTTGGACTACTGTAATGCCGTACTGGTTGGATGCTTTAGTAGATGCATAAACAAGCTCCAGTTACTCAACAATCCAGCAGATGAGGTCTTATAAAAACAAGGAGAAATTACCACATTACTCCTATCTTATATACACTATTTTGCATCTATGAGAAAAATTACTGAATGAATGATCTCCTGCCACAGTACATAAGCAAAGATATTTCTTCATGGTCCACTGAGCCTCATTCTATCAACACATGCAAGTTCACTGTGATTAGTGTCTGGGACTCAGGTACAGTCTAAGTATATAAGTCTAGTTTCAGTTTGTTTACTGAAGCCTTTAATAACTTTTGTTAGATAAAAGGGGAGACCATGAAAGTTCCTGGGTATCAGATGTTTTGGTAAACTTGAATGTTTGGATGATCTTCTCTGAATAGCTTTCAGTTCATTACATACCTGCATTTAAACTGAAAACAAATCAACACATAAATGGGCATAATGCTTTTACTGAAGGTTCTTTTAGCACATTTGGCAGTGTTTAATTTTAGAGTGCTTTGTTGTGAGTGAGAAATGACTCATGACTGTTCTGTTCTGGTTTGATCAAGATGAGTCTGGTTCCTTTAAAGGTTTCTCCTTTATGCCATATTGGGAAGTTTTTCTATTATTCTTTGGGACTGCCACATCTGTTTTATACATTGGGGATCAAAATGTATAAAATGATTTTGACCTGTTTTGTTGTGAAATTTGTCGTTCTAGCTGAGTTATGATAATTGTAATAATGTACATGATAATATGATTATTATTGTCGAAAAAAAAGACATGCAACATTATAAAAGAAAGTAGAAAAAATATAAACATTTGTTTTTTTTATATGACCTGTTTCTTTTTGTTGTTTATGATCATCAGGTCTGCACCTTTTCCCTTGCAGTCCTGTCTGCTCTCACTCCAGTTCTTCTTCTCAGTAGAGATGTAGTAAAAACTGACGAATCTCCATCCTGGTGTGTTTAAGTCTTTCTCTGTACAGAGCACAGATTAAAATCATGAGCACTTTAAGAACAACACTGCAAACTGCACCCCTGCTATTAATATTCACTGCATTTCATCATATCCTAAACAGCAACTTTAATTCTATAACAAATGGTATTTTATGTAAAAGAAATAAACTTATAGGGTGATGTCATAAACTCTTATGAAGCATCTGCAGAATCCAGGAAGGGACAATGTGAATGAATTTGTGCGTTAATTACTTAATTATACTGAATATTCGGAACAAATAATCACATACTGAGTTCAGAAAGCTTTTTCTGGAGTTCATCTGTTTTCCTCTGCTGCTGGTCTCTTTCTTCATTAACACTTTTGCAATTGGTCTTTAACTGTTCCTCCTCAGCAGCCAGGTTGTTGTAACTGGTCTGTAACTGGTCTTTCTCTTTTGTCAGCTTGAACCACAGTATCACGATGGCAACAAGCAAGAGAACCACCAGCATCATCAGATAATACACAGCCAGTTTGTAACATCTGTATCCTGAGCTGTTTGGGTCTAAAGAAAGTTATTTTTACTGTATGTAATATCTACACAAGATAAAGTAGTATTTTGAGTTGCATCAAGTCAAATTGTATATGTGTAAATGTGAGCGTGAAAGTACCTGAAGTCATTTTTTTTCTTGTGGTCATTTGCATTTTTGTTGCATCTTCATTCATGTAGATCTCTTCATATGATATTGTGCCATTCTTTAGATCAGCCGACCTTCTCTCTGCTAAGAATCCTGAGTTTCCATAAACTGATTGACTCATTTCTTTCTAAAGACACTTGAGCTACAGCAATGCTGTCGTTCCCTGTAATATAACTACAATCTGTTTAATATAAAGCTCTTTACACTCCCCACTGCAGCCTCCAGCTCAGATATAAAGTTTGTTGTAAAAAAAAACTCTTCTCACGACAGGAAATTTAAGTGTGATCCTGTGGTACATTTACACCTTAAACATTCTAACCTTGTACAGAAGCACTGTGTTTACTGGCCCATAAGTGTGACTTCATTCTTCAGTATCAGTAGACACTTCTATTGGTTTGCATATACATTAATTATAAAGATGATCTTTTTTTTTTCCGAGAGCAGCATACAGACGGAAGTACTTTATAGCATCCACTATAAACTGCCTCAGACCAGTAATTATACCTTGATTTTTTATACACTTAAACTTTTTATTTATGAATTTCTACTTTACTGGTGTATTATTGAAATTCAGTGCTTGTATTCCTATTGTACTGCACCACTATTTACATTTATGAACTCACAATACAATCAGAAGCCCCATATGATCGTAAAGGTGCCTGCACTACTAAAAGCTAGAGACTCCGCCTTTAGAGCAGAGACAGCCTTAAAAACAGCAAGGGCCAAACTGTCCCAAACCATCAGAGATGCAAAGCCCACACAAGCAAAGAGAATCCATGGCCACTTCCAGGACATGGGAGACACTCGGTGCATGTGGCAGGGCATCCAGGCACAAATTACAAGACAACTTCACCTGCCTGTGACCTTGACACGTTCCTCACAGCGATCAGCTGCTCTTTCTAACCAAGGCTGAAGTGAGTAATTGTCTCTTTATTCTTATCAACTGTTTGCCCCTGATGGTTAAGGGGAGGTGAAAATCTTTTAATGTATATCACTGTGGTTCTAATAACCCAGACAAAATCAATACATTATTATTTGTATTGCACTTTTAACAATGGAAATTGTCTCAAAGCAGCTTTACACAGATAATGTGATAAGCAAGAATTAATAAGGTTGTTCTTTATAAGTGTAAATTTGTCCCTAATGAACATGCTGGTGGTGACTATGGCAACGAAAATTCCCTGAGATGGCATTAGGAAGAAACCTTGGGAGGAACCAGCCTCAAGAGGAAATCCATCCTCATCTGGGTGGCACTGAATGTCCATTTACTACAGCTAAACCATGCTGATGTGCAGTGATGATCAAATACAAACTGTTGTCCTGAGTCAGTGTAGCAGACTGTTAACTTTAAGTCTTCCTCAAAGCTCCTGTGTTACATCGTAATTTCATCACGGCCGTAGGTGAGAAACATCCCCAGCTGCACAGAGTCACCTCCAATCAAAGAGAACACCATCCAAAGGCAGAAAACGAAGTGGGAGGATCCAAGGAGAGGAAAGGGGCAGGAACAGTGGTCACTGGTACCTCTGGAGCATGTTTAAACTGACAGAGAGAGAGAGAAGACAGAGAGAGAGAAAAAGATATGGATTATTAAATCTCCTTATTGATGTATAAAAGTTAAGGACACTGTGCAGTTGTGGACTCCAGCAAGATTCACTCGGGCAGCAGAACAAAAAAGAAGAACCAGAAGGTAACTGTCAGGGATCCACCAGCCACACCCTCGCCAAACCCTCCAATCACTCCAAGCAGCTCACCAACTTACTAATCATCCACACCTGGTCCAAATCAGTCACCACACTATAAAGACCCCGTTTATCCACATGCGCATCGTCCGTTCTACAGCTTAGGCTAATGAACATTCCGGACTACCCAAGCGACTCCGTTTGGTTTCACTTAGCGTGCAAGATTCTGTGTGTTGTTTGTTCTCACTCTGCCACAGTTTTCTCCAGGTTTAGTTTACCCTTGTGTGGTGCTAATTCTCGTGTTTCTGCCTTGCCCTTTTGTTTTGCATTAAAAGGCCATCGTTGAATTCACTTTGGTTCACGACGTTCTTTGCGCCTGACAGTAACATAGACATGAGGGATCTCTGGGATAAGAGACGACCTACCACACCACCGTCAACAAACCTGAGTGAACGTGTGAGAGTGAGGGGACGACAGCATACAAATATACCAGTTCACCAAACACTCTATATCCATGATCCCTCCAGATCTGCTCCTTTACCTCATCAATAAATGGCTTAATTAAATAAAAAAGACAGTAAAGAATTACAGTAGTGTTATCTAGATGTAACAAAAGCATGAACTAGTTTTTCTGCATCCTATAACGACATAATTTTTCTAATTTTATCAATATTTCTAAGGTTGTAAGGTTTATGTATAATTTATACATAACAGCAGCGGGCCTAAGACAGATCCTTGCGGAACACCAAACTTTACCTCAGAGAGTGTGGAGAACTCACCATTTACATCAACAAACTAATAGCGATCAGTCAAATAAGACCTGAGCCAGGAGAGAGCTGTTCCCTTTATTCCAACAACATTTTCTAGTCTAGCAAGCAGGAAGTTTGAGTCTGAGTGAACTTCTGTACCAGTATGATCCTCCACGCCTACTTAGATCAAAAGGTGCTGGCTATCTGTTGGTTCCTCAAATAATGAAGACTACAGCAGGGGGCAGATCTTTCTCTTATAAAGCCCCACAGTTATGGAACAGCCTTCCAATCAGTGTTCGGGACTCAGACACAGTCTCAGTGTTCAAGTCGAGGTTGAAAACGTATTTATTTAGTCAAGCCTTTTATCAGTAGATTTCTCTTAGGTAAAGGCACAGATCTGGAGGGAACATGGATATAGAGTGTTTGGTGAACTGGTATATTTGTATGCTGTCGTCCCCTCACATTCACACGTTCACTCAGGTTTGTTGACGGTGGTGTGGTGGGTCGTCTCTTATCCCAGAGATCCCTCATGTCTGTGTTACCTTCTGGTTCTCCCTTTTAGTTATGCTGCCATAGCGAGTCTTGCCGGAGTCCAAACTGCACAGTGACATTAACTATCGTACACCAATAGTTACACTTAATAATCCATATCCTTCTCTTCCCGTCACCCTCTCTCTCTCTCTCTCTCTCTCTCTCTCTTCGGTCGAGTTAAACATGCTCCTGAGGCTCCAGTGACCAGTGTTCCTGCCCCTCTCCCCTCCTTGGATCTTCACACTTCTGTGCAGCTCGGGACGGTCTCTTAATTCCGGAGTAGAACGGGTGCTTTGAGGACGGATTGGACTGTAGTTGGTGTCGGCGGTCTGCTGCACTGACTCGGGAGTGCAGTTTGCTTCTGATCATCATCACTGTACCCCACAACATTGTATATCTGCTTCAAATGGACATTTGGTGCAACCCAGATGAGGATGGGTTCCCTCTTGAGTCTGGTTCCTCTCAAGGTTTCCTCCTTATGCCATCTCGGGGAGTTTTTCCTTGCCACAGTTGCTCATCAGGGACAAACATACTTACAAAGAACATATTTATGTTTAATCACCACATTATCTGTGTAAAGCTGCTTTGAGACAATGTTCATTGTTAAAAGCGCTATACAAATAAAAATGAATTGAATTAAATTGAAGTTATGATCAATGGTGTGAAAAGCTGCATTGAGGTCAAGCACAACAAGTAAAGAGACAAAACCCTGATCAGAGGCCAATAACAGGTCATTTACCACTTTAACTAGTGCCGTCACTGTGCTATGATGAGGCCGAAATCCTGACTGATACATTTTGAACATTTTATTCCTAAGTAGATTTGAGCAGAACTGTTGTGCCAGACACTTTTAGAATCTTGGAAATAAAGGCGAGGTTTGATATTGGCCTGTAATTGGACATCTGACAGGGTCAAGGTCAGGTTTCTTAATTAGGGGGTTGATACTGTAACTGCAGTTTGAAAGATTTAGGTACATAAAAAGTGCTGATGGAAGAGATTATTTTTAGAACAGGTTCAATAACTTCTGGAATTATCTGTTTGAAGAAACTTGTAGGCAAGGATCAAGAATTCAAGATAATCTTGAATATATCTACAGGGTTATTTATAAAAAAGTTTAGATTTATGATAATATTCTGGAATTTTTTTCCTGATATTTTACATTTTATTATTAAAAAAGTTAATGAAATCAATCAATACTTATTGACAGTGTGCATGTTAGTGCGGTGCTTTTATTCTCTGTTAATTTTGCTACGGTACTGAATAAAACTCTAGGAACCCAGCCATTAGGGGGGCACAAGCCAGTGCACTCTTAGTGCCGGTCCCAAGCCCGGGTAAATGGGGAGGGTTGCGTTAGGAAGGGCATCCAGCGTAAAACATGTGCCAAATCAAATATGCGGATCACAAAGGAGAATTTCATACCGGATCGGTCGAGGCCCGGGTTAACAACGACTGCCACAGGTATCGTTAGCCGACAGGGTACCGGTGGAAATTAAGCTACTGTTGGCCGAAGGAGGAGAAGGAGAGGAGGAAGACGTCTACAGAGACGGCAGGAAAAGGAGCAGTGTAGGAGAGTAGAGGTTCGGGTTGGTACTTTAAATGTTGGTACTATGACGGGTAAAGGGAGAGAGATAGCTGATATGATGGAGAGGAGAAAGGTAGATATGCTGTGTGTTCAGGAGACTAAGTGGAAAGGGAGTAAGGCCAGGAACATTGGAGGTGGGTTTAAACTGTTTTATCATGGTGTGGATGGAAGAGAAATGGTGTAGGGGTGATTCTGAAGGAAGAGTACAGTAAGAGTGTAGTGGAGGTGAAGAGAGTTTCTGATAGGGTGATGATCGTGAAGGTGGAAGTTGAAGGATGATGATAAATGTCATCAGTGCCTATGCTCCACAAGTTGGCTGTGAGATGGAGGAAAAGGAAAGATTCTGGAGTGAATTAGATGAAGTGGTAGATGGTGTACCTAGGAAAGAACGATTGGTGATTGGGGCAGACTTTAATGGGCATGTAGGTGAAGGGAACAGAGGTGATGAGGAGGTGATGGGTAGGTATGGTTTTAAGGAGAGGAATGTGGAAGGGCAGATGGTGGTAGATTTTGCTAAAAGGATGGAAATGGCAGTGGTGAACACGTATTTTAAGAAGAAGGAGGATCATAGGGTGACGATAAGAGTGGAGGAAGGTGCACACAGGTGGACTATGTGCTATGCAGGAGATGCAACCTGAAGGAGATTGGAGACTGTAAGGTGTTGGCGGGGACAGTGTAGCTAGACAGCATCGGATGGTGGTCTGTAGGATGGTTTTGGAGGCGAAGAAGAAGAGGAGGAAAGTAAGGATTGAAAGAAGAATAAGATGGTGGAAACTGAAGGAGGAAGAGTGTAGTGTGAGGTTCAGGGAAGAGGTCAGACAGGGGCTTGGTGGTGGTGAAGAGGTGCCGGATGATTGGGCAACTACTGCAGGAGTGATGAGGGAGGCAGCTAGAAAAGTACTTGGTGTGACATCTGGAAATAGAAAGCAAGACAAGGAGACGTGGTGGTGGAATGAGGAAGTGCAGGAGAGCATTAGGGGAAAGAGGTTGGCAAAACAGAAGTGGGATCGACAGAGTGATGAGAAAAGTAGGCAGGAGTACAAGGAGATGCGGCAGCAGGTAAAAAGGGATGTGGCGAAAGCCAAGGAAAAGGCATATGAGGAGCTGTATAAGAGGTTGGACACTAAGGAAGGAGAAAAGGATTTATACCGATTGGCCAGGCAGAGGGACCGAGCTGGAAGGATGTACTGCAAGTTAGAGCAATAAAGGATGGAGAGGGAAATGTGTTGACTAGTGAGGAGAGTGTGTTGAGAAGGTGGAGGGAGTATTTTGAGCAGCTGATGAATGAGGAAAATCACAGAGAGAAGGTTGGATGATGTGGAGTTGGTGAAGCAGGATGTAGATAGGATTAGTAAGGAGGAAGTGAGAGCAGCGATTAAGAGGATGAAGAATGGAAAGTCGGTTGGACCAGATGACATACCGGTAGAAGCGTGAGATGTTTAGGAGAGATGGCAGTGGAGTTTTTAACCAGATTGTTTAACAGGATTCTGGAAGGGGAGAGGATGCCTGAGGAATGGAGAAGGAGTGTGCTGGTACCGATCTTTAAGCATAAGGGAGATGTGCAGACCTGCAGTAACTACAGGGGAATTAAGTTGATCAGTCACACCATGAAGTTATGGGAAAGAGTAGTGGAAGCCAGGCTGAGAGAAGAGGTGACCATCTGTGAGCAACAGTATGGTTTCATGCCGAGGAAGAGCACCACAGATGCCTTATTTGCTTTGAGGATGTTGATGGAGAAGTATAGAGAAGGACAGAAGGAATTGCATTGTGTATTTGTGGATTTAGAGAAAGCGTACGACAGAGTGCCAAGAGAGGAGTTGTGGTATTGTATGAGGAAGTCAGGTGTGTCAGAGAAGTATGTGAGGGTGGTGCAGGACATGTATGAGGACAGTGTGACGGCAGTGAAGTGTGCAGTAGGTACGACAGACTGGTTCAGGGTGAAGGTTGGACTGCATCAAGGATCGGCCCTGAGCCCTTTCCTGTTTGCAGTGGTGATGGACAGGTTGACGGACGAGGTCAGACAGGAGTCTCCTGGACTATGATGTTTGCAGATGATATTGTGATTTGTGGTGAGAGTAGAGAGCAGGTTGAGAAGAGCCTGGAGAGGTGGAGATATGCGCTGGAGAGAAGGGGAATGAAAGTCAGTAGGAGTAAGACAGAGTACATGTGTGTGAATGAGAGGGGGCAGTGGAGTGATGCGGTTGCAGGAAAAGAGGTGAAGAAGGTGGAGGAGTTCAGGTACCTGGGGTCAACAGTGCAAAGTAATGGAGAGTGTGTTAGAGAAGTAAAGAAAAGAGTGCAGGCAGGGTGGAGTGGGTGGAGAAGAGTGACAGGAGTGATTTGTGATAGTAGGGTATCTGCAAGAATGAAAGGGAAAGTTTATAGGACTGTGGTGAGACCTGCGATGTTGTATGGATTAGAGACAGTGGCATTGAGTAAAAGTCAGGAGGCAGAGCTGGAGGTAGCAGAACTGAAGATGTTAAGGTTTTCGTTGGGAGTGACGAGGATGGACAAGATTAGAAATGAGTTTATTAGAGGGACAGCGCATGTAGGATATTTTGGTGACAAGGTGAGGGAGGCGAGATTGAGATGGTTTGGACATGTGCAGAGAAGGGACATGAATTATATTGGTAGAAGAATGCTGAAGATGGAGCCACCAGGTAGGAGGAAAAGAGGAAGGCCAAGGAGGAGGTTTATGGATGTGGTGAGGGAAGACATGCAGGTAGTTGGTGTGAAAGAGGCAGATGTAGAGGACAGGGTGGTATGGAGACGGATGATCCGCTGTGGCGACCCCTAATGGGAGCAGCCGAAAGAAGAAGAAGAAGACTGAATAAAACTCTAGGCTTATGTTTATTCTTTTTTTTATGATATGCTAAACTAGCAGCACTAATAGCTTTTCTAGAACTCAGGACATTCTCCTTCCATGCTATTTAAAATATTAACAATTTCGTTTGATACCAATTACGTTCTGACTACCGAGTGGCCTGTTATAAGGTGCATGTATGATCATTATACCACAATAAATCTTTTCTCCCTGATCATTTTGGATTTAAGGGGATCTACATCATCTAGAGAGTAACGAAACATTGATTTTAGACATTCAGTGGCGCAGTCAAGCTCTGCGGGGTCAGACGGAGATCCATATAATGTTGATAACTCCGGACGATTATTGATTAAACTCGCTGCTGTATGTACTTAACATGGTAACATGGTGAGGTACTTACAGTATGACTATGGCAAATTTTAAAAAGAGTTAATGATCTGAAATAGCTTCAGACTGTATGTGTGTGTGTGGGGGGTGTATATAAATAATACCTATATGGAAATATTATATATAATGATTTATGTAAAACACATACAGTACAGACCAAAAGTTTGGACACACCTTGTGTGTCCAAACTTTTGGTCTGTACTGTATGTATATATAATGTGTGACACACACACACACACACACACACACACACACACACACACATATATATACAGTACAGACCAAAAGTTTGGACACACCTTCTCATTCAAAGAGTTTTCTTTATTTTCATGACTATGAAAATTGTAGATTCACACTGAAGGCATTAAAACTATGAATGAACACATGTGGAATTATATATGGAATTATATACATAACAAAAAAGTGTGAAACAACTGAAAAATGTCATATTCTAGGTTCTTCAAAGTAGCCACCTTTTGCTTTGATTACTGCTTTGCACACTCTTGGCATTCTCTTGATGAGCTTCAAGAGGTAGTCACCTGAAATGGTCTTCCAACAGTCTTGAAGGAGTTCCCCGAGAGATGCTTGGCACTTGTTGGCCCTTTTGCCTTCACTCTGCGGTCCAGCTCACCCCTAAACCATCTCGATTGGGTTCAGGTCCGGTGACTGTGGAGGCCAGGTCATCTGGCGCAGCACCCCATCACTCTCCTTCTTGGTCAAATAGCCCTTGATGCCTTCAGTGTGACTCTACAATTTTCATAGTCATGAAAATAAAGAAAACTCTTTGAATGAGAAGGTGTGTCCAAACTTTTGGTCTGTACTGTATATATGTGACACATATGCATATAGGATACATGTTTATTTATATAAATGGTCAACACGTTTCATTTTCAAACATTTATTGTTGAATTACAATTGCTTCCAGAGTCAAAAGACCAAGCAGCAGGATATAATGCAGTACTCAAATTAAAGCAATTGTTCAAAACCTGTGTGCCATCAAGTAACAGGGACCAACAAGGAACCAAATCTAACATTTCACATACTGTAACAAAACTGTAACATTGCAACATTAAACATTATTTTCAGATTTTTTTTAAGTAACATTGTGATATCATTGCATAGTCTAGTGATACATTTGCACTTTCTCCTGATCTGGAACTTGAAACACTACATTTGCTTGATTGTCTCAAACTGGAGTAAAAAATGATAGAATAATGTCACTTCTAAAACTGTAAAGCAAATGTTAACAGAGCAAAAGGATAAATATGAAAACAAAAAAGAACAATCACATACGTAGTTAATAATGCCTCCCCTGGAGTTCACGTGTCTTCTTCTGGAGTTCATCTGCCTTCTTCTGGAGTTCATCTGTCTTCCTCTGAAATTCATCTGTCTTCCTATGGAGTTCACTATTCATTCTCACAAATTCATCAGTCTTACTCTCGAGTTCATCTGTCTTCTTCTGGAGTTCATCTGTCTTCTTCTGGAGTTCATCTGTCTTCTTTTGGAGTTCATTTGTCTTCTTTTGAAATTCATCTGTCTTCTTCTGAAATTCCTCTGTCTTCCTCTGTAGTTCACCATTCATTCTCTGGAGTTCATCTGTCTTCCTCTGGAATTCTTCTGTCAAATTGTTGTATCTGGTCTGTAACTGGTCTATCTGTGTAGTCATGTTGTTATACCCGATCTGTATCTGGTCTCCCTCTGTAATCAGCTTGAACCAAAGCATTGCGATGGCAGCCAGCATGAGAAGCACCAGAGTCAGTAGATTTGCCACAGCCAGTCTGTAACATCTGCATCCTGAGCTGTTCGGCTCTACAGAGAGTAAATTATAATGTATGTAATATCTACACAGGATGTAGTAAGATTTTAAGTTACAGTATATCAGGTAGGTTAGTGTGTATGTAAATGTGAGTGTGTGACCAAACCTGAAATCATAGTCTCTTTGTTGCTTGTAGTCACTTGCATTTCTGTTGTTTCTTCATTCATGTAGATCTCTTCATATGAGTTTGTGCTGTCCTCTAATTCAGCCGACCTTCTGTCTGCTGAAAATCCTACGTTTCCAAAAACTGAAATACTCATCTCTTTGTTAAGACACTGGAACTACAACAGTGCTGGAAATTCTATTACTCTATTCTATTCTATTCTATTCTATTCTATTCTATTCTATTCTATTCTATTCTATTCTCTAGCTAACAACTACGTTTAGGACAGGAAGTTGAAGTCTGAACCTGCTCTATACAGACACCTAATATAAACAAATATGGTTTGTTTTATAACCAATAAATGTAACTTCTCTTTTCAGTCTCAGTGTACTCTCCTCCTGGTTTGCATAAATTATTTGTCAAAGCTTTTACATTGATATTTTGTGTAGATGTTTTTTTTCCCCTAAGAGCAGCTTTTTACAATAATTAAGGTAATAATGGGTACATTCTGGTACCAAAAGTGTTGTACTTTTCAAGGGCAAATGTGTAAAGTGTTTAGTGTAGCACCAGGGTCCTGGAGGAACGTTTTCTTGTTTTTACTGTGTACTGTGTATAGTAGAAATGACAATAAAAGCCTCTTGACTTGACTTGACTTGACTTGATGTACCTTTGGTGACTAAATTGGACATCAGTGCCATAATATATTATCACATTTAAATTTGTCCTTTTAAGCTAATTCCAAAGTGACAAATGTGGGAATGAAAATTTGTCAGGAAAAAGAACATAACACAGGATAAGGTAACAATTGAGTTAAGACACAGGGTAAAGGGTACAGTAAGAATGTTTATTGGATATATGTCATAAGGTATGATTGATCAGTAGATATGATTCGTTAAATTGTAATAAGTAGGGCTAGTGGGGTCATAGTTAAAGTCCTTGCTGAAGCCAGGGATAGTGAGAGAACCGGTGGGATTCGATTATAATAAGGGTGAAAGATGAAAGTCAGCTGAGAAAAGATGGGAGTTGAGGATTAACCATCAAATCCACAGCCAAATGCATGGCCTGATAATGCAGGTGAGGCCAAAATGTCCTGACAGCTGAAAGGAAAAAAGAGATCTCAGTTAAAGTCATCAGGAAAGAATAGCAAAGACAAATGTATGAGGTCACATATGCGTAGGCCATTACATAGTTAAAGAAGTTCAATAGTTTCAGTAATAAAAGGTAGTAATGAAGCACATAAACATTAGAAGTAACAGAATCAGAAATAGCTTTATTACCAAGCAAGTTTACACTCAAAAGGAATTTGACTTGGCGTCAGGAGCTTCCAGTGCAGGAGAAAGTACAGACATAATGTAACAGAATAATAAAGCAGACAATTAAATAATGAACTATATACAGAAGTAAAACTATTGTTTTAATAAATGTACATATGTTATTTACAAGTGTGCAGTTTACAAATGGACCATTGGATTCCATGTATAAATGTCAGTTATGATGAACAATGTGTAATTATTATTATTTTAATTGTTCACTCTAAGTATAGCCCAGACATGGGCACACTACGGCCCACGGGCCACACACGGGCTGTTGGGCTTATTAATCCAGCCCACGGAACGTGACCATTTTATGAGCCCTTTTGCAAAAATGAGCTTATCAAAGAAAAGAAAAGTGGATAGTGAGCGCTGAGTGTTTAATACGGAGTGGATAACAAAATATTTTTTTCACTGAAGTCTAATCAAAGGCTGTATGCTTAATATGCCAATAAACTGTTGCGGTTTTCAAAGAGTACAATATCAGCCGTCACTTTGCTACGAAGCATGCCAACTACGCTAGCAATCAGTCAACGCATGAACGGGCGGCTACGACTCAGAAGCCAAAGCAAGTTTGAAAAAAATCAGTTTGTCACACAGAACTGTGACTCGCCGTGTGGAACTGATTGACGAAGATATAGCCAGCCAAATAAACAAAAACGCTGAGTCCTTCAGGTTATATTCACTAGCACTGGATGAAAGCAACGACTTAAAAGACACTGCTCAGATCCTGATTTTCATCCGAGGGTTTAATAATAGTTTTGAGATAACAGAAGAGTTTTTGAGCATGGAGTCCCTGAAGGGAACCAC
This sequence comes from Silurus meridionalis, assembly GCF_014805685.1. NCBI lineage: Eukaryota > Metazoa > Chordata > Actinopteri > Siluriformes > Siluridae > Silurus > Silurus meridionalis. The sequence continues at coordinate 1,529,947 of NC_060886.1, forward strand.
TCGGGGAGAGGATTTATATAACATGGTGTCTGCTGCCATCGAGAGACATAAGATACCTTGAAGTAAACTTGCCAATGTCACGACGGATGGATCACCAAATTTAACTGGAAATACGTTGGGCTGCTGAAAAGAATCCAGGATAAAGTGAAAGAGGAATACCCTAAACACCTTTGGAATCGCTTTGCAAGTCTATATTGCAGCTTAATCATGCCATGAATCCAGTCATAAATCTTGTCAACTTTATACGTGCACTGGGACTTCAGCATCGTCAGTTCATCAAAACAATTTGTACAATGAGCCTTGCATATTCATGCTTTGCTACATGTTACAGGCCAAATATCTAATGTAATTTATATATATCAAATCAAATCAAATTTTATTTGTCACATACACATACATACAGGGTACAACATGCAGTGAAATGCTTTTTAAGATGGTCCGGCATGAGGGAATAAAATGGGGTTATATATATATATATATATCCTGGCCCAGCCCCTCTGTCAAATTTTATAACCCATTGTGGCCCGTGAGTCAAAAAGTTTGCCCATCCATGGTATAGCCTGTGGGGGAAAAAAAAACATTCTGGTAGTTGGTGCTCTGTTGTGCTGACCAGAAGGTAACAGTTTGAAGAGAGAGTGGGCTGGGTGTTTGGGGTCCAACGAGATTTTCTTATACTAAAAGATCTTGGAGATTGGGTAGTAGTTTTGTGTCTTCTGATGACTCGTTTCACATCCTCTACATATAGCAGGGGGAGGCAGGAAGGGTGGTTGCAGGGGGGAAGGTGAATGTGTGAAGTTCAGATCAGAGGGGGAGGGTGGTAGACTAGGCTGTTGAAACCGACAGTAGAACACATTTTGATTTTCAGCCAGTTGTTGTTTCTTCACCGACGTGTTGCGGGTGGTGTCTTGTACTTGGTAACAGAAGATTATTCTGTTAGTAATATAATTATTTAAATAAAGAAAGTTACCAATAATTCCCATTAGATCCACAAAGAAGTCGGATCAATTCAATGGCTTGATGGATTGTGCCAGCCGAGATAGAGAGATCAGGAAGAGTGATGAGAAAAATCAAAAACAAAAAACAAAATAGGGGGTATCAAATAAAAAATAAAAAATAAACCCTAAAGGAATTCAAAACTAAATTTTTTTATAAAGGATCTGCTCTGAGCCCTTTCCTGTTTGCAGTGGTGATAGACAGATTGATGGGCAAGGTCACACAGGAGCCTTGGACTATGGTGGAGTAGGGAGCAGATTGAAGGTGAGAGAGGCCCGATAAAAAAGGGGTATATCGGTAGAAGAATGCTCAGGATGTACCCGCCAGGCAGGATGAAAAGAGGAAGACCAAGTAGGAGGTTAATGGATGTGGTTAGAGAAGACATGCAGGTGGTTGGTTTACAGGAGGCAAATGTAAAGGACAGGGTGGTATGGAGACAGATGATCCACTGTGGTGATCCCTAAGAGGAGCAGCTGGTAGAAGAAGAAACAAGATAGGAATACTCACACCTATCACCGTCTGGTCTGAATCGGGTTTTCTCCCACTGCTGAATGAACTTCTCTGCAGAACTGCTAAATTCCAATGCAGGTAGTGGGGAGTGATTATGCTCTTTGATTATGAAATTGCAGAGAAAAGGAAGCTTTTGGATAGAAGATGGCTTGCCACACCACCATCAAGAATCTTGATTATACGTGGGGAGCTGACATTTCATTAAAACAATCTAACACCATGATTACTCCAAATCTGTTCCTTTACAAACAATATATTTTTTTTGCATGATTAAACAAATATGTTTGGAAAATAGACTGTGTTGACGTCTTGAACAGTAATTGCAAAGCTGTTTCATAATGGTGAGGCATTTTAAGCCACTTCTGCAGTCTTCACTATATAACAAAAATAGCCTGCCCTTGTGATAGAATCAGGCATTGTGGATCCTAATCATAAAAATGTTATTTAGCTACTAAAGTTTGAGACCATTCAGTGCTTTAGTAGTATTTCATCATTAGTAGTATTTTATAATCAGTGTAAGATTTGATTGAAAGCCAAAGCAGAGTGGATAAGACAAAGGTGTGATGTGGTCTGGTTTGGAAGATTCAAATAAATAAAAAAATGTCTAGAGAAAATAATCTCTAAGCTTGGAGCAATATAAAGAAATGTTTTGAGGAAGAAGCTTTAAGAGCATCCAAAATCAAAAGGGAACACATTTTCTACTGAGTAAAACTAAATATTGTGGTTATGAGTCATTACTCAGCTACATCTAGAGTTCAATTCTTACCCTCTAATCTGACTCCAATTTATGATAAAGATTTAACTTGAATATCTCTAATTCAAGCTGATCACCTTATTGGTTGTATTTCTTCTTTAATTTAAATAAATTATTCTAAACATTCCGTCTTTTCAAATAATCATTCATTATGCACCCAGAGTCGCTTAGAGCCTTGTGCTCGGCTAACGATACCTGCTCACGGGGGCACATTGGCCAGTCCGAATCTTAGTCAGAGGATATAACAGTAAACTAATATTCTTTAAGTAGCTGCTCAATGCTTGCTCATGCATAAAGAATAATGTATTCAGCCACTTAGTTATAACTTGCTAAGTCAGTGATATTCAAAAATCAGAAGGTTCCAGACGTTGTGCTCTATGCTCCAGCCGTTCACGAGCCTTCAGTTTGTACTACCCCGGTCTTAGATTTGCGGTAACACCAGGCTACATAATCAACTAGATATAAATGATTTCAGGAAATTTTAGAGTTAATCAAGAATTTTACATTTATTTTCCAGGCAATAATCAATAAACAAATGGCAAATCTAAAACAAATAATAGAAGAAAAAACATGATCAGCATAAAACCAAATGGTTTAGCAATGCAATTTACAAAAGAATTGTTAAAGAGATACTATACCTGGCAATAGAGACACACAGAGACTGTGTGGGAAGTTCTAACTATCAAATGCTTCCCTGAATGTTTTGCCAAATTTCCTTAAATACCCAAACGATCATAAACACTTATAAATTCAAAGGTATAAAAGCTTTGCAAACCCTTTCTTGAGACAGGAGGTGACCTAAAAAACAAATGTCACCTAGTGTAAAACCGACACCTGATAAAGTCTGTTCTACTGATCTGGGACTAAAATCATTTTCCAATCACACCGAGACCTTTAAAATGATACCAAACATATGGAGGTAAGCTTAATACATTCCTAAAATGTGATTATTACATTATGCAAGTATAGTAGCTTGAATTCCTGGAACTAAGTCACCTTACCATGACCAGGTCATCTCCCCAGGTGGGAAATAGAGAGCTTAAGGATGGGTGACTGGGCATCTGAACAGATGGCTTTCTCTGCTCAGACTAAAAAGATCCTCTCCTTAGATTAGAAAGTTTATTATTTTGTTGCATGGCAGTACTTGGGGTCTGGGAGCATGGAGGGATCTGACCATCCTTACAATCTGAATTGGTTTAAATTAAACTGTGTTACAGTTGTTCTCACCCATATGAATGTTCTTATAGAAGAAGGATAATGAAAAATTGTGAAATCTGTCTAAATATCTGAGTAATAAAACAATGGTTTATAGTATTGTATAATCTTACTACAATAGTGATATGGAACACATTCAGTGTTTGTCTCAATTTATTCCTCTCAATTTGTTTCAATTAAATTAAAATGTTCCACTATGTCTTTTAATCTGTTACTGTCTGCTTTTTATGATCACCAGGTCTGCTTCTCCTCTCTCACAATCAAACTGATCTCACTGTTAGTCTGTCTAACCCACAGTTTGTGGTGTGGTTTCCTATAAAAAAACCTTAGGACAGGAAGTATACGACACATGCACCATTTTTAGATGCCCATATCAATGCTTATCTTCTTTAGAGTCTCAGTAGACACGATAGGGCAACAGGGCTGCATACATTCTCTGTCATTGATATCACTATGTAGGTGTTTCCCCCAGAGAATGTAGCTTATCTGCTGTAATTCATTTTTTAGTATTGTGCAGGTTAAAACCCACATTTCCAAATCTTCATAAAAATCCAATTTTTAACAGTGATGGACAGTAATGCAGTAAATGTAATGAACTTAAGTATCATATTTAAAGTATCTGTACATTATTGAAGTATTTCCATTTATATATATATATATATATATATATATATATATATATATATATATATCAAAATGTATTGGGTATATATATATATATATATATATATATATATATATATATATATATATATATATATATATATATATATATATATATATATACAATATTGTTGAAGGTATTGGGTAAATACCCAATAAGTAAAACTGCCAACTGTGAAATTGTTAAATGTGTGAGTATGCTGCAAATGTACTTTTCCCACAGGTATAAATAAATCAGCTTAACTGAACTAAAATTATATATTGTGGTTAAGAGTCATTACTCAGCCACAACTGGAGGCTATAAAGAAATCTTAAAAGACTCTAAGCATTAAGGTCTTATATTATTTAATTAGAGTTTAACTTAAGACAGTCATGATTTGACATTTTTTTTCATTTTGGAAACCTCACTAGGTTATGTATGTAACCCTGAGGGAACAAGACGCTGCATAGAAATGCCTTGGGAATGCCTTGCGTTGTTCACGCTCTTAATCACGTGTGAAACCAAGCCACTAGGCAAGTCCTGACGTCATCAGCAGGTGACGTCGCATAAACAAGGAAGCTACAAAATGGGTGAGCGATGGTAGCGACATTAGCTTCTGTAAAAGGAGAAGGTAAGTGCTGCAGGGATGCAGGGAGTATGGCCTGCTGACGCAGCGTCTCGTTCCCTCAGGGAACTAGGGTTACATATGTAACCTAGTAACATTCCTTTTCAGAAACTTGAGCTGCGTCAAAACAATTTGGGAACGAGTGTTCAATCATGCCATACTGACCAATCACTGCCTAGTGTGTCTGAGCACAACCAGCATGCAGAACAGAGGAGCCGGGAGTGGCTCTGATGTCGAGGTCATAGAACCTGACAAAGATCAAAGGGGTGGACCAGCTCGCAGTGTTACAAATGTCCTGGAGAGAAACTCCAGCTGACCAGGCCATAGAGGCCGGCATACCCCAGGTGGAATGAGGCTTGACTCCGAAGGGAAGACCAGAGAACTCATGACATGAAGAAATGGCATTTACAATCCATCTGCCGAGTGTCTGCTTATTGGCAGAAAAAAACCTTTCCTATGAGGGCCATAGCAGACAAACAGCTGCTCCAACTTCCTCCATGGACATGACCTGTGGATATATGTGTTCAGTGCTTGCACAGGTTTAGGGGCCACGGAAAGAGCCTGTAGGTCCCGACCTTCTTAAGGGAGGAAATTGCCAGAAGAAAGGCAGTTTTGACCGACAAATACCTAAGAGCCACTTCGGCCAAGGGTTTGACGGGGGGCTCAGATAGAGTCACCAGCACAATAGCCAAGTCCCACACAGGGACTCCCGGGCCTCCCCCTTTGGGTGCCATGTAGAAAACGTGTCACAAGGGGGTGTTTCCCAAGCGACTGCCCCACAGGCGCGGTACAATAAGCCGTAAAAGCAAAAAGCAAATCCTTGGCAAACTGTTTCTGCAAAAACTCCAAAACTAAACCAACCGGGCAGTTGACTGGGCGGGGGTGAATCAGGGATGCCCCTGCCTGTGAGAGAAGATCCCTCCTGGGAGGAATTTCCCAATTAGGTCCCTCGAGGAGGGACAGCAGGTCCGTGAACCACGATCTGCCTGGCCAACAGAGACGGGCAGACCGGGCTCATTCCTGGCTGATTATTTCCATAATTTCCGGGAGCAGCCCGGTAGGAGGAAAGGCATACAGACGTCTGCACCATGGCGTCTCCTGAGTAGCAAACAGATCCACTTGAGCTCTGTAATATCTCTGACATATCTGCTCCACCACCTCGGGGTGGAGCCTCCATTACCTGGGCCTCGGCCCTTGCCTCAAAAGGGCGTCTGCTCTCCAATTTAAATGGCCTGGGATATAAACTGCTCTCAATGAGATGAGTTTTTTTCCTGGGACCACAGGAGGATCTGCTGCGCCAGCCTGTGAGACCAGAGGCCCCCACTGGTGGTTAATGTACGAGACCACCAACGTTTTGTCTGTATGGACCAACACGTGGCGATCTCTCAGGGCTTGCCACGAGACCCTGAATATACAGAGTGGATTGCTCTTCTTGGAGAACCCTCTGCCTCTAAGCCACCACTAGAGGGGTCTCAAATGGAGAAGGCCAAGTGGGATCACATTGGGCACTGCGTTCATGAGACCCAGCCTCTGGAACTGGCCTTCTTTACTCACTTGACTTGACCGTGAGGATGACTTTGATCCGGGCAGGAGACAATTGTGCCCACAACACGGTCGAGTCCCACACTACCCTCAAGAAGGTGGTTCTCTGCAGAGGAGAAAGCACACTTTTTAAACCATACTATATTCGCGTATAGCAATTGCGGGACAAAGGTACGGTCCTCCAGGCCTGAGCACCCTCCTTGGAGGAAGAAATATGGAGCTCTGCATTGCACGTGCCGGGAGAAGGAACCACCAAAGCGAGTGCTTCCCCTGGGGAACGACCTTCGGCACCGCTTCCCCTCGGCAAGAGTGGGACCTGAGCCAATGAGGGAGCGGAGCGTGTGTATAGCCATGTGGCTACAGCATGGACAATCGTCTCTCTCGAAAACAAACAACACAGAGCAAGGAGAGACACACATGCAAATGTTTTGCTTGTTTTTTGCCATTGCTTGCACAGATTCACACACAAAGCGCTTACCTGAACAAAGAGAAGCTAATATCTCACCCGCTCACCCATTTTGTAGCTTCCTGGTTTATGCGATGTCGCCAGCCAATGAAGTCACGACTTGCCTATTGGCCGGATTTCCCACGTTATTCAGAGCATGGACAATGCGTTCCCAAAGTGTTTAGACACAGCTTGAGTTCATGAAAGGGAACCATGGATTCTGGACTAAAGAGGAGAGGCATCACCTGGCTTGTTATCAGCTCTAAGTTCAAAAAGCAGCATCTCTGATGCTATAGAAGGACATTGGTACTTGTGAAATGGATAGCTTGCACATTTGGAAAGGTTCCATCAATGCTAAATGAGTATATAATGATTTCAGAGTAAAAAATGCTTTCATCCATTTGTTTTTCAGCGAACGCCCTTAATATTTTAGCAAAACAAATGGATACCCAGAACTGCTAGAATCCTTTAATTAGACACATATGGGACAACATTCCTCTCCCAAAACTTCAGCAACTGGTCTTTTCAGTTCTTAACTTTTTATAAAACTTGTTGAAGCCAGCTAGTTCAAAACGATCTTGTTTTTTTCTTAAAATTTGAAATATTCTCAGTTTAAATATTTGATATATTTTTATTTTATTATGAATAGAAGATGAATTCATGAGATTTGCAATTGTTACATTTAGCTTTTTATTTACATTTGGCACATTGTCCTAATATTTTTCTTTTTATTTGGGGTTGTGCAAGTGTGTGAATGGGAGGGTGGGCAGTGGAGGGGTGCGGTTGCAGGGAGAAGAGGTGGAAAAGGTGGAGGAGTTCAGATACCTGGGGTCAACAGTACAAAGTAATGAAAAGTGTGTTAGAGAAGTGAAGAAAAGAGTGCAGGCAGGGTGGAGTGGGTGGAGAAGAGTGTGATTGTAAAAGGTAATGTTTATAAAACTGTGGTGAGACCTTAGATGTTGTATGGTTTAGAGACAGTGGCATTGAGTAAAAGACAAGAGGTAGAATCAGTTTATTAGAGGGACAGCGCATGTAGGATGTTTTGTGGACAAGATGAGGGAGGTGAGATTGAGATGGTTTGGACATGTGCAGAGGAAGGACATGGGGTATATCGGTTGAAGAAATCTGAGGAGGGAACCACCAAGAAGGAGGAAAAGAGAAAGACCAAGGAGGAGGTTTATGGGTGTGGTAATCCGTATGTAGCAAAGTTATGCAAAAAAAATTGGCTAAATAGAACATTAGTAAAACCCCTGCTTGCCACGTAACGGAATGCTGGCAGCTAGATAGAAATCCCAATATAGGGTTTTTAATATCAATATTCTCATCTTTAGTGTTTTGTTGTGATGTACCCGCATTAACAACAGTTCTTCTTTAAACTAAAATAATTTCTGACAGGGTCATTCATAGCGACACATATTTATTGTTTTTAGATTCATTGACACTTTAATTTAAGGCAAAATCTTGAACATTTACTGTAGAATTATATAAAGTCTGATTTTAAAAGGTTAAGATTCTTCATAAAAGTTAAAATATGAATCATAAGATCATAATGTGTGTCACAAATATCAGTAATACTAATGATAATAATCATCATTATAATCATAATTAAAAAAAAAAATAATCATCATCATTATGAGGATGAGGTTCCCTCTTGAGTCTGGTTCCTCTCAAGGTTTCTTCCTTATGCCATCTTAGGAAGTTTTTCCTTGCCACGGTCACCACCGGATTGTTCATCAGGGACAAACTTACACTTTTAAAGAACATCTTTTTTATTCTTAATTGCCAGTGTAAAGCTGTTTCGAGACAATGTCCATTGTTAAAATCGCTATACAAAAATCAAAATCATTAGCATTATTAAACTTTTCAGAGAAACTGGTTGGAATTTCACTTGTTTTCTCTCTCCACCAGTATGATCCTAAATTAATGTTTTTCAATCATATACAACATTTTACATATTAATTATTTTCTTACAGATCCAAATAAATTCCCTATTACACAAAACATCATACCAATTTTCAAGCTCAGTATGATAGCCAGACACTGCACAGTCCTCATCCCCGACATTGTTGGGTTCCCCCTTGCTCCAGAACCTGAAAGAAGAGAACCGGGCTTCAATGTTCTTTTATTTATGAAAAAATGCACAAAATTGAGAGAGGAAGCATGTGTTGTTTGAGTGTTTTAGAGAACCACCAGCCACGCCCCTCTCTAACACTCCCGCTCAGCCTCTCCCTCCTACTAATCACCTGTTTTTCCTTAATCGATCATCATTTGAAAGATCTCTCTCCCCTTCACTCGCTGTTCGATCTACAGTATACATACCTCAGATTACTAGGACTTCCCACAGTATCTTGCGTTCCCCACTGTTTCCCGGTTTCCTCGCTACCCTTCTCGAGGACCTCTCTTCAGCTAAGTTCATTATTTCCAGCACTCCCTTCTCTGATACTTCTTTGTTTGCTCTGTTAAGATCAATAAACTTCACCTTGCTTTACTCCCAGTTTCTGAAGCCTTGTAATCCATAACAGAGTGTTTATCAACAGGCAGATAATCCAAATCAGCAGGCGGAAAGGTAACAGTTAAACAGGCAACAGTTTGTCATTTGGCAAAGAACATATGCAAAACAAGAGTGAGAAGCAAGAAAATGAAAGCAAAATAAAAAAGTGAAAAAGAATAAACATGACCACAAAATGAGACGTGGCTCAGTAAATAGACAGTTTATTGTACCAGCTCAAATAGAGAACCCCTGCAAACTCCTCGCTGTGGGAAATCTTCAATCACTGAAGTTTGACTTAAATAGCAAAGCCAAGATACAGCTCAATGTGTTTCTCTGTTAAAGTGGACAAACTATGAGTGCTTTACCAAACAAATTCCCCCATCCTAAAACCCTCTAGGTGTCTGTAGCAGGGACTGAAAATGATCACAGACTTTAAAACACCGTCCTGTAGAATGGTGAATGCGGACACTTCTCTAGCAGATGAGCTAAATATTTTTTATTCTTACTAGTTGCAACTAACAGCACTGACTCCACTAGCAGCAGGACTATCACAGGTTCCACCCAGTGGCAATTCGCCTCAAGCCCCGCTGTGTCCGCCACTGGCACTTTCCTTTTCTTACCGTACCCCAGGATTATCATGCCTCTCCAGGCTCAGATCACCAAATGGCACTGCCAATAACTTATCTTTTCTGTCAGGCAAAGCCAACACTTGACTGAATGCTCCAAGGTTTAGCAGGAAAAGAGGATGGCTGAAGCTCTTCACCAAAAAGCCAAAAGCATTTCACACTGCATGAGCAATACACAACATGGTTCTGGTTCCCCACGAACCGTTCAGAAGGGGGGAGGTGTGGCTCATGATGCTGTCTTAGAAACAAGACCAGGCAGAGCCAGCAACAGAGTAACATTCCAAATTGCAGGGGGGGAATAGACTCTCAAAACACAGGGAGATGAAGAGGCCATTTGGCATGAAAGAACTGAGATCTACTTAGTCCCAGAAAAGTGAAAGTCAAGATGGCCACTGACCTAGAAACTCACTTTGTGACCCGGAAGTGAGAGTGACGCATTTGCGCTATCAAGAAAGTTAAGAAAAAACTACAGCACTCCAGTTTTCCCCATTAAAAGAGAACACCATCCAAAGGTAGGGTGTCGGTATAAACCAAGAAGGTCCAGAAAGTAGAAAAGAACAGGATCAGTTTCAGAACCTAAAAGATATTATACTCTATATGACAGCATAAGTAAAAGGTCTACCAGAAGGTAACATAGATATGATGGAGTTTAACAGCCCAACACATCACAGCCAAAAAACCTAAGTGAATGTTTGACAATGGGGATGATAAAATCCAAACATCCCAGTTCAGCAAAACTCTATACACCAGGATCCCTTTAGATCTGCACTTTTACCTAAGAAAATCATACTGACAAATGTTTGACTAAATAAATGTTTTCAACGGAAACTTAAACACTGACTGTGTCTGAGAAAAGAAGATTATTTGAAAGGCATTAGTTAGACCCAAGTAATAATTGGAAGCCTGTTTCATAGCCTTTGTAGGAGAAAGCATAGGTGTAGTGGTTTGATTAAAAATCTGCAGATCGTTCTAATACTTTAGTCTGTAAAGTGTAGAACAGGGGTGGCCAACCAGTCAGAGACCGAGAGCCACATTTTTTACTGTGTTACCGCAAAGAGCCACATCATACACATGGGCACACATGAACATCACCCATCCCTTCCTCTAACACACACACACACCTCTGCTCAGCCAGATTTATTGTAAATGTCACACACCAACATAATGACAGAAATTGACTCCTACAGTTCTAAGACCACAGGACAGTCATTTTTAACAATGAACACTGCACTGCCTCACACACACACACACAAACTCTTAGTTTAACCAAGTTACAAACAAAAATATAATAATTTACAATAGTTTTTCTTTTACTATGCATGTTACTTAGTGGGACTTTTGGCATTCCTTGCCTTGGACAGTCCCCTTCAAATCTGCCTCGTATTCCGTTGTTGCCACTCGAAGCAATTCTTTCACGTGTGTCAGTCAGAACAGATCGATGCTTTGATTTCACGTGTTTCAGGGTAGAAAACAAGGACTTTGTTTGTGTTTTTTTTATATGCGTGTTCACTTCGCTTGAGTTCAATACGGTATTTTCGTCAAATGCGCATGTGCGTGAGATGAATATACCGCAGGGGTGGGCAATTATTTTTTACAAGGGGCCACATGAGAAACCTGAATTGTGTCAGAGGGCCACACCAACGATAATATTTTAGGGATGCACCGAAATAAAAATTTAATTCAAAAGTCATTGAAATCCATAATTTTTTTGTGTTATGCCTTTTGCCTTGGCACCATCACTGGAAAACTTTCCTGCCTTTTCAAAAACGTCCTCTACAGACGGAGTGCGCATGCTCAGATTGACTTTACTTTTTTTAAATTAAACCCGACTTGGAGAAACTCTTCCCTCTTCCCCCTCTTGAAATTTCAGCATTGCATGTTTTTCAAATCGCTATCCGCACACCGCAGATATGTTGCTCTTATCCAGATAACCGTGTGCTGGCTGCGCTTTTTATTGCATCATTACAATTGTGTTTCGTCTGATATACCGCAAAGTTTCCCAGTAGGGACAAGCTCATTTAAGTTTTTAACCGTATTGAACTCAAGCGAAGCGAACACGCACTTTAAAAAAACAAACAAACACAAACTTCGATATGAACGTAAGAGCCGCATAAAACCAGCCACGGGTTGGACACTCCTGGTGTAGAAGCACAGAGAGCAGAAAACAACAGCAAGTTTAGTAGTGAAAAAATTGTGGCATGGATCAAACTTTACAGCTAAAGCTTGTAGATAGCAGTCGTTGCGGTAGCCAGTTTAGGTAAGAATTTGGACAGGAGACTAGATCTATGTCAAATTGTTATTTTTGCTTACAGTCTGCTTTTTTTTAATTCTTTACGGTTGGTGCATAACAAGAGATGTTAAGGTGCAAAAATGAAAGGGGTGTAAATCAGCATATCAGGAATGGGCTCAAACCACAAATTCCGGGTTTCACGTGAAATGTTAGAGAAAGTATAAGCAGAGGTGTGACTACACTAAGCTGTATTTAAAAGGTAGCAAAATTTGCAAGCACTATAAAAAATGTGAGATTCCTCTAAGAGCAAACACTGACCAAATTCATCCTTACTTATTAGTGATTGCCGTTCCATCTACCCATTTCCAGACTCCTTCCTTGTCTCTGTCACTCGCACCAATCCAAGTATTTTCACCTCTTCTCCACAAACCAACAAATTCCTGTTGAGGAATAACAACTGATTAGACATTCTAGTAAATTCATTTATTTTAGAAAAACTTTTCATTTTCAGAGCTGGATACAGTGGGAAAGTGCTAACTTAAAATTGTCCAGCAGTAAATTTAAAATTTTCTTTTTATTAATCAATAAATGATTTAATTAAGAATTTAAAAATCTCCACTGGAAGTTTCTGTATGTTAATATAAAACCCTACATACACTACTGGCTGACTGGCCACATGTTTAAGTAGATGCATTAACATGCTCCAGTTAGTCACCAATCCAGCAGATGAGTTCTTATTAGAACAAGGAGATATGACCACATCACCCCTATTTTATCCACACTACCCTGCATTGATAATAATGATAATAAAAAAAAACTCTTGCCACAGTACCGGAGCAAATGTTTAGTCTTACATTCCAGTGCTCATGTTAGTTCTCACTGTCCAGTGTTCTGTATTGTTTAAAGACTATAATCAATGTCTGGGTCCTCTCAAGGTTTCTTCCTCACAACATCTAAGGGATTTTTTCCTTCCCTTTTTCCTTCCCAGTCACCCCAGTCTTCATAATCAGGGATAAATACACACCATTCACATGACTTGATTTGAGGTCCACTGATCCTCGTTCTATCAAAACATGCAGGTTGACTACAATTAGTGTTTGGGACTCGAGTGTAGTCGCAGTATATATAAGTCTAGGATCTATATATATATATATATATATATATATATATATATATATATATATATATATATATATATACAGTTGTGTTCAAAATTATTCAACCCCCAATGCTGTAAATGGTTTTAGGGAATTTAGTGTACATTTGTAATTGTATTCTGTATTATGTTTGGAGGAGGAAGAACAAGGCCTATGAAGAAAAGAACACCTTGCCTACTGTGAAGCATGGCGGGGGGGTCAATCATGCTTTGGGGCTGTTTTTCTTCTGCAGGTACTGGGAAGCTTCAGCGTGTGCAAGGTACCATGAATTCTCTTCAGTACCAGGAGATATTGGATGACAATGTGATGCAGTCCGTCACAAACCTGAGGCTTGGAAGACGTTGGACCTTTCAACAGGACAATGATCCCAAGCATACCTCCAAGTCCACTAGAGCATGGTTGCAGATTAAAGGCTGGAACATTTTGAAGTGGCCATCGCAGTCACCAGACTTAAATCCGATTGAGAACCTCTGGTGGGACTTAAAGAAAGCAGTTGCAGTGCGCAAGCCTAAGAATGTGACTGAACTGGAGGCTTTTGCCCATGATGAATGGGCGAAGATACCCGTAGATCGCTGCAAGACACTTGTGTCAAGCTATGCTTCACGTTTAAAAGCTGTTATTACTGTAAAAGGATGTTGTACTAAGTACTAAGATTGAATGTCACTTGGGGGTTGAATAAAACTGATAATGATGTGAGCTCAGAAAAGACATTTGTGGTTATTTCATTATAAATGTTATGTTATATTTGTCTGACCTACACGTGCCTCTTTGATTTAATTGTAAGCAGGATGACTGAATGATCATAATCAATGTCAAACCGACCAAAACAATCAATTTCAGTGGGGGTTGAATAATTTTGAACACAACTGTATATATAAATATATACTGTAAGTCTAGGACCTAGGGGTTAGAGTTTACACATAAATTGTTTTGGTGAACATGGACATCTTTTTCTAATAGTTTCGATTTGATTGCATGACCTAATTTGCCTACTACAGATTTAAAGCTATAAAAAACTCAAAGGGAACTAATGTTTGTGTTGATTTTTTAGCACACTCAGCAGTGTTAATCTTAAGTGTGCTCTGTTAAGAGTGAAAAATGACATCAAATGTTTTGTTCTGGTTTTACCAAGATGAGCCTAGTTCCTCTACAGGTTTCTTGGAGTTTTTCTATTATTCTCCCACCTTACACTGCCACCTCTGTTTTACACATTAGGAATCAAATGTAATAATTGAATAACTTGCTTTGTATCTGCAATAAATGGACATTTGGTGCAACCCAGATGAGGATGAGGTTCCCTCTTGAGTCTTGTTCCTTTCAATGTTTCTTTCTTATCCCATCTCAGGGAGTTTCATCAGGCTTGCTCATCAGGGACAAACTTACACTTATAAAGTATAGGTACCGTAATTTCCGGACTATTAAACGCACCCTAATATAAGCAGCACCCACTGAATTTTATGCGTTTTTTTATGCCCGGTTGTTTTTAGCATGACGAATGATTCTCCTTTCCTGTTGACAGTCCGAGTGAGCGGCAGGTCAAACGTCAGAGGAACATCATCCATATTTATAATATGGTGTGGCCCAATTCAGTGGGAGCGTACCCGATTTAATATAAAGAATTTCATTGGGTAACCTAAACCCATTTCAGCAATTTGATTGGTCTAATGTTATGGGGTTCAGTTTTTTGGATTAAAGCTTGTGAAAACGGGAAAAACCCAGGAAAAATCCATAAATTAGCAGCTTCATTAAGCCGCGGGGTTCAAAGCATGGAAAAACAGTAGCAGCTTATAGTCCAGAAAATATGGTATATAAAAAAATAAAACATTAATTTTTTATCACCACATTATCTGTGAAAAGCTGCTTTGAGACAATGTTCATTGTTAAAAGCGCTATACAAAAAAATGAACTTAATTGAATTTTGTGACAATTTTTTTAAGCTTTATATAATTACAAGTGATCTGATTTAACGACAGAAAGAATTCCACTTTTAACATTACAGAAAATGATTGCTCCAGTAATTTTAGTGTACAAATAATTTATATATTTTTTTATCATTTATTTATATTTATAATTTATAGTTGTTTTGTCTCTGGCTATATTTATGAACTTCTATTTGAGTGATAATATCTGTGATAATGTATAAGATTATATAAATCTTATAGTAGAAATAAGATATGTAACAATATGAAATGCATTTAGTGTAAGAAAAATTTAAAAATCTAAATTTATATAAATAGTTTTCTCTCTATTGATTTTGTTTATTACCTGTTCCTCTTTGCTGTTTATGATCACCAGGTCTGCTCCTCTTTCCTTACAGTCCTGGCTGCTCTTGCTCCAGCTCTTCTTCACAGTAGAGATGTAGTAAATACTGGAGTTGAAGTATCTCCATCCTGGTGTGTTAATGTCTGTCTCTGCACAGAGCACATATTAAAAACACAAACTCTTTAAAAACAGCACTTTGTTATAACCACAGACTGAATCCCCAACATCTATTTTTTACTGTGTCTCATCGTATCCTGAACATGAATTTAAATTCAATTTAATTGAATATAAATAAATGTATAAACTGATGGCATGAACTCTTATGAAGTAATCAAGTGTACTTCTGAACAAATAATCACATACTCAGCTGAAAAAGCTTTTTCTGGAGTTCATCTGTTTTCCTCTGCAGCTGTTCTCTTTCTTTTGCAACAATTGTGCAATTGGTCTTTAACTGTTCCTCCTCAGCAGTCAGCTTGTAGTTACTGGTCTCTAACTGGTCTATCTGTGTAGTCATGTTGTTATAACTGGTGTGTATCTGGTCTTTCTCTGTTGTCAGCTTGAACCACAGTATTGCGATGGCAGCCAGCAAGAGAACCACCAGCATCATCAGACACACCACAGCCAGTCTGTAACATCTGCACCCAGAGCTGTTTTGTTCTAAAGAAAAGGATTAACACTCTGTGTTATCAATAAACAGGAAATTAATATTTCGAGTTGCATCGAGTAAAATTGTCTAAATGTGAATGAATGAACATACCTGAGCTCATATTTGCTTTTTTTCTTGTAGTTATTTGCATTTCTGGTGTTTTTTCATTCATGTAGATTGCTTCATATGAATTTGTGTTGTCCTCTAGATCACGCGATCTTCCATCTTCTAAGTTTCCATAAATTGATTTACTCATTTCTTCCGAAATACATTTAAACTACAGCAATGCTGTCGTTCCCTGTAATATAACTACAATCTGTTTAATACGAAGCTCTTTACACTCCCCACTGCAGCCTCCAGCTCAGATATAAAGTTTGTGGCTTTTGTTAAAAAAAAAAGGAAGTTAAAGTGTCATCTTTTTTTTTTTTATATAGACGCTTTATATAGACTGCTTTAGAAGGCCAATAAGAGCGACTTCACACTTCAGACTCTCAGTAAACACTGCTACTATTTTGCATAAATTATCTGTTAAAGCTTTACATTTATACTCATTATGCAGATGCATTAAAAGTGTTTTATAGTCTCCACCATAAACATTGCCTCAGATTGGTAACTGTTCTTTCATTTCTAATACACAAGATTTTTATTTACACATTTTTACCTCATCTGATCATTATTGAAATTTAATGTCTATATTTCTAACTGCACCTGTCATGGACTGGCTGGAAGAACCCAGATGCAGGTTGCAGACAGAGTTAAACATCAAGCAGTCTTTTATGAGTATGAGGTAGCAAAAGAAATAGGAACATTTCCAGGTTACGTATGTAACCATGGTTCCCCCAGAGAATAAGGAAATAATGCTTTGGGAATGCTTCCGCATTGTCAATGCTCTAAATCATGTGTGTACTTCAGTCCAATGGAAAGCGCGGCATTACCGGCAGGGTGATGTCATGACCAGGAAGCTATAAAAAGCACATGGAGTAAAAAACGGCTTCCCTTTCTAAAAAGGGAAGGATTTGCTGCAGGATGCAGGCAGTGTGGCATGGAGATGCAGCCTCTCATTCCATCGGGGAACCAAGGTTACATACGTAACCTGGAGACATTCTCCTTCAGGAACTTGCACTACGCCAACAACGCTTTTAGAACCAGAGTCCAATAACAGCACACTCAACCATCCCTGCATAGTGTGGATGGGCACAGCTAGGTCGAAGGACTGAGGGCCAGGAGTGGCACTAACGTCAAGGTTATAAAAACTGACAAAGGTCAGCGGGGTGGACCAGCCTGCATTGTTGCAGATGTTTTGGAGAGAAACTCCAGAGGATAAAGCCTTAGAGGCTGCCACACTCTGAGTAGAGTGAGCTCTGACCTCAAAAGGAGTGGTGAGACCAGAGGACTCATAGGATGAGGAAATAGCATCCACAATCCATGTGGTGAGAATCTGGTGGTTAATGTTGGAAATGACTTTGATTATAAGGAGTAGATTTCAGTTAGGATATTAACAAGGTTGTTTAACAGGATTTTGGAAGGTGAGAGGATGCCTGAAGAATAGAGGAGTGTGCTGGTACCGATCTTTAAGAATAAGGGAGATGTGCAGACCTGCAGTAACTACAGGGTAATAAAGTTGATCAGTCACACCATGAAGTTATTGGAAAGTGTAGTGGAAGCCAGGCTGAGAGAAGAGGTGACCATCTGTGAGCAACAGTATGGTTTCATGCTGAGGAAGAGCACCACAGACGCCTTATTTGCTTAGGGAATATTGATCAGAAGAATAGAGAAGGTCAGAAGGAGTTGCATTGTGTGTTTGTGGATTTAGAGAAAGCGTACAACAGGGTGGAGAGAGGAGTTGTAGTATTGTATGAGGAAGTCAGGTGTGTCAGAGAAGTATGTCAGGGTGGTGCAGGACATGTATGAGGACAGTGTGACAGCAGTGAAGTGTGCAGTAGGAACGACAGACTGGTTCAGGGTGGAGGTTGGACTGCATCAAGGATCGGCTCTGAGCAGGGGTGATGGACAGGTTGACGGACGAGGTCAGACAGGAGTCTTAGTGGACAATGATGTTTGCAGATGATGTTGCCATCAACGTCAGTGGGAGTAAGACAGAGTACATGTGTGAATGAGAGGGAGGGCAGTGGAGGGGTGCGGTTGCAGGGAGAAGAGGTGGAGAAGGTGGAGGAGTTTAGGTACCTGGGGTCAACAGTGCAAAGTAATGAAGAGTGTGTTAGAGAAGTGAAGAAAAGAGTGCAGGCAGGGTGGAAAGGGTGGAGAAGAGTGATAGCAGGACTGATTTGTGATAGAAGAGTATCTGTGAGAGTGAAAGGGAACGTTTATAGGACTGTGGTGAGACCTGCGAATTTGTATGGATTAGAGACAGTGGCATTGAGTAAAAGACAGGAAAAAAAAAGTGTGGACAGTTATCAAGGCAGACAGCTGTCATGTAATGATTTCTTTCAAGACGAACATGTAAAAAGTGTGTGTAAAAAAATGTCTGACCCTCTATGTATAAAACTGTCTCCTGAAATAATAGAAAATGACACAGTTAAAGTGCCTGAGGACTCCAGTGTATGCTTGAGAAACTACAGTGCAAAACTACAGAATGCTCAACTGAGATTTATTTTATTTGATTAGCATATCTTGAACATTTTATTGTGTTGACACAACATTGAACAAGAAGAGGACTTTTTGATTGTATAAGTATACACCTCCCTTGGATAATACAAAGTAAAACCTCCCTATTGGTTGAAATATATGTTTAATTCTTATGATTAATACTTATACATTGACATATAAAAGACAACGAAATTGTAGAAATCAATGAGATTTAATGACCTGACCAGTCTTCCAAACTAAATCCTGTTGAACTGCTTTGGGATGAACTGGATCACAAAGTGAAAAAGAAATATTCAACTGGTGAAAAATTCTTTCAGCCAATTTTACAAAAGGGATGACAAAAATGTACAAAAATACATTTTCCAAACGCCAAGAGTGTTTAAGATGTTTTATATGTATGTATTTCATGTGCTACCTATATAAAGTATATAAATTCATTCATGTTTTTGTAATTTTAGATATTAATGTTCTTCTCACAGATCCAAATATACTGGGAATCGCACGAAATATCAACCCAGTTTGGTACAGGTTCAGACCGATAGCCAGATACAGCACAATCCTCTTCACCTTTGCTGTTGGGTTCCCCACTACTCCAGAACCTAAAGGAACAGAACCAACAAAGAAAAGAGTGAACAGCCCACCAAATAATCAGTCTGCCTCATTATTTATTACTTATGTTAACCTTGGTCACACTAACTCAAAGTCAACTCCCTAAAACCTGTAGATTTTTAAAGGGTGGCTGTGTAAAGGTAAATGAGAGTTGGGTCCAAGAGGTAAAGAAGGAGTTGTTTGTCACTGTCACTACAGTCTTTCTCATTAGAGATAAACCTTTAGGCTTTAAACCTTCGGCAATAACATATACATTTACATTTTATGAACTTATTATTTTTCAAAGCCACTTTGGAACAATATTCATTGTTAAACATGATATACAAATAACATTGATTTGAATTCAAATTGGTCTCTTACCCATCACTCACTGCTGTACCATCCACCCATTTCCAGATCCCCTCATTGTTTCTATCATTTGCACCAATCCAAGCACCCTCTCCTCTTCTCCACACTTCAACAATGTCCTGGTTAATAACAACTAATTAGACATTCAAATCCACAAAACATCAATGGATAGACACTGGGTTGAATTTTATGGCAGATAATTGGATAGGTTACATAACTGGACAAAGAAAATAAAGGTTTCAGATTCCAGGCTGGCCTTAAATTATTATTCCCCCAGATTATCTTGTTGCTATTAAATACCTGGGCTCAACTGTGCAAAGTAATAGAGTGTGCAGAGTGATAGCAGGAGTGATTGAAGGTATCTGCCAGAGTGAAAGGGAAAGTTTATAGGACTGTGGTGAGACCTGCAATGTTGTATGGTTTAGAGACAGAGGCTTTGAGTAAAAGACAGGGGATGGAGCTGGAGGTAGCAGAGCTGAAGATGCTGAGATTTTCATTGGACAGTATTTGGAGACAAGGTGAGGGAGGCATGATTGAGATGGTTTGGACATGTGCAGAGGAGGGACAAGGGGTATATCGGTAAAAGCATGCTGAGGATGGAGCCATCAGGAAGGAGGAAAAGATGAAGACCAAAAAAAAAAGAGGTTTATGGAAGTGTTGAGGGAAGACATGCAGGTAGTTGGTTTAAAAGAGGCAGATGTAGAGGACAGAGTAGTATGGAGACAGATGATCCGCTGTGGCAACCTCTAACGGGAGCAGCCGAAAAAAAAAAGAATTTGTGGCTGTAAAACCAACCATGTATTTTTAGATGATCTATAAGGTCCCAAATGCAAGATGTGTGACTATAAGGTCCCAACTGCAAGACGCCAAAGGATACAGTAAATATCAGCAGTCTTTAATAAGAGCAACAATTACCACTGTCTAAAAACTCATTAACACGTAAAAACCCCACAAAGGAACAGGCTGAAATAGGTCTGAGACGAGAAACAGAATAGTCTTTATTTGTCACATATAAATAACAGCACAGTAAAATTCTTTATTAACATATCCCAGCTTGCTTGAAAGCTGGAGGCAGAGCGCAGGGTCAGCCATGATACGGCGCCCCTGGAGCACAGAGGGTTAAGGGTGGTAGGCAGCAAATTATCGATGTACTCCACCCACAGCAACACAGAATCACAGAGTCTGGTTTCTAACTCCTCATTAAGCCTCTCAGTCTGGCCATTGGTTTGGGGGTGGAACCTAGAGGAGAGGCTGACCGAGGTGCCTAGAAAGAACTCCTTCCAAAAGTTGGCTTCAAAAAGTTGGAATAGGGTACCCACGAAAACGATCAGTGGGTGGAGGTCAGTTGGTGATGAGGAGCAGCTACCAAACTGTAAACTCAGATAAACCGCCAATAAAAGTTGACAAACCCCAGGAACATAGCTTATTTCTAGAGAAGGGTTTGAGCCATTCCTTTAAAGCCTGGATCCTGTATGCCCCCCGCCACAAAGATGAATCCCAGAAAAGACGTGTTGGGGACCTCGCGGGGGTATTCGATGGCGGTGAAGCGGCGGCTAAGCTCGGGACATTGGATCCATAATTGGTCCAGATTATTCTGTCAGGATGTGTGACTGGAAGGACCCAAATGCAGGATGCCGAAGGATACATATTAACGGTCTTTAATAAGAGCAAGGAGTAGAGCAAAGATTACCACTGTCCAAAAATGTATAAACACCTAAAAAAAAAAACCATAGAATCCAATGACAGAATAAACATATGCTAAATTAAAGCTGGAAACCAGGAGGAGCAGGAAAAGAGCTACTACAATCTACATCTACAAATCTCTTGAGTCTTTAATTAAGTTTTGGTTTCTCTCTTTATTTTTTATTTTTTTTACCTGTTCCTCTCTGTTATTTATGATCACCAGGTCTGCTCCTTTCTCCTTGCAGTTTTGTCTGCTCTCACTCCAGCTCTTCTTCTCAGTTGAGATGTAGTAAATACTGAAGCTGAAGTATCTCCATCCTGGTGTGTTAATATTATTCTCTGTATGCACAGAACATTAAAATTACTTTAATAACAACACAGCATCATAACCACAAAATATTTCATCAAATAAATATTTTTATTTAAGTTCTAGTTCCTCGCTCCTAATGACCAGGGAAAGTGTTTAAACTAAGTTCTCAGTTATTATATATAACTATTCTAGTTGTATATGCATGTTTCCATTGAGAGAAAAGGGTTTATCAAATTCTGGTTGAAGCAGAGGAAAACCCACACCAGAAACAAATCAACTCCTACTTCTCATCATGGCCTTTCTTATATGGACAGCATCCTCTACTACTGGTTGTCAATCATTATCTTCTTTTTCTTCTTTCAGCTTCTCCCATTAGGGGTCTGTCATCCGTCTCCATACTCCCCTGTCCTCTACATCTGCCTCTTTCAAACCACCTGCATGTTTCCCTTCACCACATCCATAGACCTCCTCCTTGGTCTTTCTCTTTTCCTCCTTCCTGGTGGCTCCATCCTCAGCATTCTCCTACTGATATACCCCTCTGCACATGTCCAAACCATCTCAATCACACCTCCCTCACCTTGTCTCCAAAACGTACTACATGCGATGTCCCTCTAATAAACTTATTTTTAATCCTGTCCATCGTTGTCACTCCCAACAAAAACCTCAACATCTTCAGCTCTGCTACCTCCAGCTCCACCCCCTGTCTTTTACTCATTGCCACTGTCTCTAATCCATACAACATCTCAGGTCTCACCACAGTCCTATAAACTTTCCCTTTCACTCTCACAGATACTCTTCTATCACAAATCACTCCTGCTATCACTCTTCTCCACCCACTCCACCCTGCCTGCATGCTTTTCTTCATATCTCTAACACACTCTCCATTACTTTGCACTGTTGACCCCAGGTACCTGAACTCCTCCACCTTCTCCACCTCTTCTCCCTGCAACCGCACCCCTCCACTGCCCTCCCTCTCATTTATGCACATGCACTCTGTCTTACTCCTACTGACTTTTATTCCCCTTCTCTACAGCATGTACCTCCACCTCTCCAGACTCTTCTCCACCTGCCCCCACTCTTGCCACAAATAACAATATCATAGTCCATGGAGACTCCTGTCTGACCTCTTTGGCCTAAAATTAGTTGAACACAACGTACACCTACATAAGAGCTCAGGCAGTTGAATGGTATATTGGAAATAATGGAAATAATAATAATGGAAATAAAATCATCACTACCTTGACAGTCATAGCAGGTGCACACATGCAGTTAATTACAAAATGGTTGGCATTAATGCAATATTCCAATCCACATCTACATATTCTTTTGTGAATAAAATGGTCTAAACCTTACTTGTGGCAGGGTACTACCTAGGGCAGGATGCAGGGCAAACCCCTATTGATTAAGATTATGGATTATCTGACTGAAGGCTGGCAGTGCAAATTAAACAAAAGAATCCGAATGCAATCAACTCTGCAGGACCTACATTACATATCAGGGGTATACTTTAAGACCAGGAGAGAAGAGAACATGCTCATAATCAGAAACCAAAACTACAAAATGTATTGGCTAGACATAATCTTCAAATTGCCAATTTGCCTCATAAGCCAGGCACCCACACAAGTTCTGTCATGCTCTCCTACTCATACAGAGTTCTGACTACCCTTGACATATAAAAGTTGGGCACCAAAATATATCCTTCATCAATAGGAAGTCCCAAAGTTCCCATTGGACAAGTGTTGCTAACATGACAAATAATGATTAAAAAAATATGGTGCAATGGAAAGGCATGAGCCTAGTTTAAGACCCCTTTAAGATTCAGGAGGGTGGGCTGTTCCTAATCAAATCTGAGGAAAGGCTAGGCAGGGCTCCACAAAACTAACACTCACTGTATAATATTGACTGGACACCCATAAGGGTTATTTTATTGTTGGAAATAAAACATAATACAAAAGGTTTTTAACCATTTAAATACTGCCCCTGGAGGTTATCTATTTTGCTAAAAAACCACAAGTACATGCTTTACATAACCAGTGTTTTAACCCACTGCAGGATCAGAGATGGACACTGTGAATTAATATTTGTGTTAATTAGTTTAAAATATTGAACATTCTGAACAAATAATCACATACTCAGTTGAAAAATATTTTTCTGGAGTTCATCTGTTTTCCTCTGCAGCTGGTCTCTTTCTTTAGCAACACTTGTGAAATTGTTCTTTAACAGTTCCTCCTCAGCCGTCAGATTGTTGTAAATGGTCTGTAACTGGTCTCTCTTTGTAGTCATGCTGTTATAACTGGTGTGTATCTGGTCTTTCTCTGTGGTCAGCTTGAACCACAGTATTGCGATGGCAGCCAGCAAGAGAACCACCAGCATCATCAGACACACCACAGCCAGTCTGTAACATCTGCATCCAGAGCTGTTTTGTTCTAAAGAAAGTGATTCATACTGTATATATTATCTACACATGGTGAATTAATATGTTGAGTTTCATCAAGTAAAATTGTCTGAGTGTAAAAGTGAACGTATGAACATACCTGAGCTCATAGTCGTTTTTTTGCTTGTAGTCATTTGCATTTCTGTTGCATCTTGATTCATGTAGATATCTTCATGTGGTTGAGTGCTATCCTCTAGATATCCTCTAGAAAATCTTGAGTTTCCATAAACTGATTTACTCATTTCTCCTTAAATACACTTAAACTTCAGTCCTATAATATAACTACAATCTGTTTAATACGAAGCTCTTTACACTCCCCACTGCAGCCTCCAGCTCAGATATAAAGTTTGTGGCTTTTGTTAAAAAAAAAAAGGAAGTTAAAGTGTCATCTTTTTTTTTTTATATAGACGCTTTATATAGACTGCTTTAGAAGGCCAATAAGAGCGACTTCACACTTCAGACTCTCAGTAAACACTGCTACTATTTTGCATAAATTATCTGTCAAAGCTTTACATTTATACTCATTATGCAGATGCATTAAAAGTGTTTTATAGTCTACACCATAAACATTGCCTCAGACTAGTAACTGTACTTTCATTTCTAATACACTTAAGATTTGTATTTACATATTTCTACTTCAACTGAGTATTATTAAAATTCAATGCTTATATTTCTATCATCCTGCACCTGTCATGGACTGGCTGGAAGGAGCCAAATGCAGGACGCAGACAGAGTTAAACATAAAGCAATCTTTAATGAGTAAGGTAGCAAAAAAAAGAGCAATCCAAAACACTGGCAGCTAGTGAGAGAGTGTAACTGATTCAGGAACAGTAGAAAACTGAGCAGTAAGAGCCAAAGTAAAATGGCAGTACAAAATCAGTCCTTAACAAAATACCAGAATGCAGGGCAATACAGGCGGAGGCAGAAATTAAATCCAGGAACAGTTCAAAGATCAAGCACGGCAAGCAGAGCATAAACCAAAATCCTAAAAACAAAGTCCGAACCAGTTAAGTGGGGAGGCAGGGCAGAAACAGGGATCAGAGATAAGTTTGGGAAACAGAAACCAGATCTAGCAGGAGGGCAGGAACGATCTCAGGGGTAAGCAAAGCCGATGAGATAATCTGGCTGTGGGTTAATGTCATTGGTGTCCTTAAATACCGGGTGGCGCAGCAAAAATGGCAAGATGGCCGCCGACCAGGAAACATGCACATATTCACATATAAAATGACTTTCTAATCTCATTTTTAAAATATGCTTCTGTAAATGTAATTCTCATTATTCTTAAAGTGCTAATTATTTTAACAGCAACATACTGTATGTATCAAGGCCTTGTGCTGAACTGGAACTTGGAGCAGATCTTAGAACTGAACTGAAGTTTGAATAAGGCACCTAGAGATAAAGATGTATTAGGAGTTTTTTAAAGAGCTACACAAAAGTATGCACTGCATAATCTTAATAATCTTGATTTAATTTTCTTACTGCTTAACGTTATCTAAAATGATATGCTACATATGTCTTTTCTCACAGATCTAACCATATAATGTGTTACAGAAAACATACGCTAATCGTCCCTGGTGTGGTAATGTCTTCCACTGAATGAAGTGCAAATTAAAAACCGAAACACTTTACACCATAACCACAAACCCCAACCCAGTCCAGCAATTCAGCTCAATCTGACTGAGATATTTCACATGCACATGACGATAGTATTTACTATGTTACTATAAGAATCCATAGCCAGTGATTTGTCTCTATATTTTTATCCTGTTTAAACACTGCCCCTGCTGCTAATGAACATGTATTTATTTAGGTAATAATGGTTCAATTAACACCAGAAAACATACGTTTTCTGTCACCCAGGAACAAAGATAAACTGTCAGATAAGTGAGAAAGAGACATAACAGAGAGAACATACTAAGGTTATTTTATACTGACATACATTAAACAAGATTGCCAACAGGATATATGCAAATTGTGTTTTCACACACTGCAAATGTGTTGCATCTCTTTAAAAATTAACATCAGGGTAGCAACCACAAGTCGAAAGTGGAAGTAACTCTATCATGTTTATTGAAGAATTCAGTACATAAACAGAGGACAGAGAGCTTTACGAACCGGGATGTGCCCGTGTAATCCGAAATGGAAAGGGTAATCCACGAAACAGGTACGATTCATGAAATGGGTACGATCCACAGAACAGTGATAATCCGCAGGACAGGAGGTAGGAGTTGCAAGCAGTGGGGAATGCTGGCAGTCAGGAACCAGGTCGATCACCATATCCAACTAGTGGGTCCGACATGAGTGTGATTGGAATGAGAGCTTATATAGGGGAATCGGTAACGAGGGGCAGGTGTCTGGCAGGTAACGGAGGCAGCATGACAGCCACTGAGGGGGGCGTAGCAGGTGGATCCCTGACATTACCCTCCACTCCAGGGGCGGCAACTGATGCCACAAATCCACCCACACCAGGTGACAGCCACCGAGGGGGGCGTGGCAGGTGGATCCCTGACACATACGTTTACTTACACAGTTGAGAAAGCCTCTTCTGGAGATCTCTTTTTGTCTAAAACTGATTTCTCTCTTCAGCCATTTTATTGTAACCAGCCTCTAACTGCTCCATCTCAGCAGCTCTGTTATAAAAACTAGTCTGCAACTGGCTTTTTTTTATTGTCAGGTTGTAGAATTTTATCCACAGAGAAACTGTTGTGCAAGTAAACCGTAAAAAGTAGGTGAATATCTTCAGATACATAAATAAAAGCAGAGCTACTGTATAGAGAAATTTTTGTTCCATTATGGTAAATCACGCCTACTTTGTTCAAAAGGTGCGGGATATTTGTTGGTACCTCAAATAATAAAGACTGCATCAGGGGGCAGATCTTTCTCCTACAAAGTCCCAAAAGTATGGAACAGTCTTCCAATTGCTGTCTCAGTGTTCTAGTCCATGCTGAAATCACATTTATTTAGTCAAGCCTTTGGTCAGTAGGTAAAGGAACAGATCTGGAGGGATTATGGATATAGTGTTTTGATGTATATAGGATATTTGATGCTTGAATATTTGTTAATTTAATTAAATAGAAAACTTACAATGTTGATTATATAATGGAAATCCAAGTGTGGGCAGTTATCAAGGTAGACAGCTGTCATGTATTGATTCCTTTCCGGACAAACATGTAGAAAGTGTGTGTAAAAAAAAAAGGTCTGACCCTCTATGTATAAAAGTGTGTTCTGAAATAATAGAAAATGACACAGTTAAAGTGCCTGAGGACTCCAAATAAAACGATGAGTGCAAAACTACAGAATTGCTAAAATGAGATTTATTTTATTTGATTAACATATCTTGAACATTTTATTGTGTTGACACAACATTGAACAAGAAGAGAACGTTTTGATTGTATAAGTATACACCTCCCTTGGATAATACAAAGTAAAACCTCCCTATTGGTTGAAATATATGTTTAATTCAAATGATTAATACTTATACATTGAAATATAAAAGACAACGAAATTGTAGAAATCAATGAGATTTAATGACCTGACCAGTCTTCCAAACTAAATCCTGTTGAACTGCTTTGGGATGAACTGGATCACAAAGTGAAAAAGAAATATTCAACTGGTGAAAAATTCTTTCGGCCAATTTTACAAAAGGGATGACAAAAATGTACAAAAATACATTTTCCAAACGCCAAGAGTGTTTAAAGATGTTTTATATGTATGTATTTCATGTGCTACCTATATAAAGTATATAAATTCATTCATGTTTTTGTAATTTTAGATATTAATGTTCTTCTCACAGATCCAAATATACTGGGAATCGCAGGAAATATCAACCCAGTTTGGTACAGGTTCAGACCGATAGCCAGATACAGCACAATCCTCTTCACCTTTGTTGTTGGGTTCCCCACTACTCCAGAACCTAAAGGAACAGAACCAACAAAGAAAAGAGTGAACAGCCCACCAAATAATCAGTCTGCCTCATTATTTACTACTTATGTTAACCTTGGTCACACTAACTCAAAGTCAACTCCCTAAAACCTGTAGATTTTTAAAGGGTGGCTGTGTAAATGAGAGCGAAAGTTGGTTCCAAGAGTTAAACAATGAGTTGTTCATTGTCACTGTCACTACAGTCTTGTTTATTATGGATATACCTATAGGCCTTAAACATTCAGCAATAACATATATATTTAAATTTTATGAACTTACTATTTTTTAAGGCCACTTTGGTACAATATCTATTGTTAAATGCGCTATACAAATAACATTGAATTGAATTGAATTGAATTGAAATGAAATTGGTCTCTTACCCATCGCTCACTGCTGTACCATCCACCCATTTCCAGATCCCCTCATTGTTTCTATCATTTGCACCAATCCAAGCACCCTCTCCTCTTCTCCACACTTCAACAATGTCCTGGTTATCAATAACAACTGATTAGACATTCAAATACACAAAACACGAATTGGACAGACACTGGGTTGAATTTTATGGCAGATAATTGGAGATGTTATATAACTAGACAAATGAAATAAAGGTTTTAGATTCCAGGCTGGGCTTAAATCATTATTTCCCCAGATTATCCTGTGGCTATTAAGTAACTGTGCAAAATAATAGAGTGTGGAGAGTGATAGCAGGAGTGATTTGTGATAGAAGAGTATCTGCAAGAGTGAAAGGCAAAGTTTATAGGACTGTGGTGAGACCTGAGATGTTGTATGGTTTAGAGACAGTGGCATTGAGTAAAAGACAGGAGGTGGAGCTGGAGGTAGCAGAGCTGAAGATGTTGAGGTTTTTGTTGGGAGTGACGACGATGGACAGGATTAAAAATAAGTTTATTAGAGGGACATCGCATGTAGTACGTTTTGGAGACAAGGTGAGGGAGGTGTGATTGAGATGGTTTGGACATGTGCAGAGGAGGGACATGGGGTATATCAGTAGAAGAATGCTGAGGATGGAGCTACCAGGAATGAGGAAGGCCAAAAAAAGAGCTTCATGGAAGTGTTGAAGGAAGACATATTGAGTTGGTTTGAAAGAAGCAGATGCAGAGGACAGAGTAGTTTGGGTAGTTTAAGATCGCTGGCACGTTGGTGAGGACAAATGGCATAACCAGATATGTGTCCAGCCTCCCCACAGTAGAGACACAGGCCCCTGGAGCGATGCTTTTCCTTCTCTGTTTGAGATATGTGTCGGTTGCCGATTTCCATAGGACGAGGCAGAGAGTGGGGTTCTGGAGCAGCAATACCTAGTGGGGGTGTTAGATGGCGGTGGAGCGGTGGTACTGTGCATTGAATAAGGATAGAGCGGCAGTGCACTGGTTCCCCGGAGAACCGTGCCGGTGGCATCGGATGAGGTTTGTGTGGTCTGACCATGACCAGAGCAGAACGGTTTTAGCCATAGTCACTGGCAGAGGCAGAAGAGTGGCTACTGGTCATGGGTAATGCAAATCTGCTTCAGGGAGTCAATATCCTCCCATAGTTCCTGTGTGTCCATGGGATCCATAATTTGCCAGATTCGTCTGTCAGGATATGTGACTGGAAGGACCCAAATGCAGACTGTTGAAGGATATATATTAACAGTCTTAGAGCATGGAGTAGAGCAAAAATTTCCAGTGTCCAAACATTTATGAACACCCAAAAACAACACAAGCAAAGAATCCAAGGACATAATAAACATCTGCTAAATCAAAGCTGGAAACCAGGAGGAGCAGGAAAAGAGCTACTACAATCTACATCTACAAAGATCTAGAGTCTTTAATTAAGTTTTGGTTTCTCTCTTCATTTTTTCTGTTTTTACCTGTTCCTCTCTGTTATTTATGATCACCAGGTCTGTTCCTCTCTCCTTGCAGTTTTGTCTGCTCTCACTCCAGCTCTTCTTCTCAGTAGAGATGTAATAAATACTGGAGCTGAAGTATCTCCATCCTGGTGTGTTAATATCTTTCTCTGTATGCACAGTAGGTTAAAATTACTTTAATAACATCACAGCATCATAACCACAAAATATTTCATCAAATAAATATTTTGATTTAAGTTCTAGTTCATCGCTCCTAATGACCAGGGGAAGTGTTTAAACACCTGGGTTCTTAGTTATTATATGTAACTATACTAGTTGCATATGCATGTTTTCATTGATAGAGAAGGGTTTATCAAATTCTGTTTGAAGCAAACGAAACCCCACACCAGAAGCAAAACAATTCCTACTTCTCATTATGGCCTTTCTTATATGGACAGCATCTACTACCGGTTGTCAATCGTTTTGTTGGCCTGCAATTAGTTTAACACAACCTACATCTATGTAAGAGCTCAGGCAGTTGAATGGTTAGACTTTTAAATAAAATTATTACTATCTTGACAGTCATAGCAGGTGCACACATGCAGTTAACTAACAAAACTAACATGACAAATAATGATTAAAAAATATGGTGACTGGAAAAGCATGAGACCATCTTAAGACCTCCTTAAGCATAGGGAGGGTGGGCTGTTTCCTAATGTAATCTGTGTAAACCTGTAGGTTAGACTGTGCCCCAGAAAAACCAACACTACACTGTTATTGTTAGAAATAAAGAATAAGATACGTTTTTAACTGTTTAAACACTGCCCCTGGAGGTTTTGTTGCTAAAAGGACCACAAGTACATGCTCTACAAAACCAGTGTTTTTAACCCACTGCAGATGTGCTGTGTGCTTTTGACGTTAATGAACATTCACTTACTTAGCTGAGAAAGCATCTCCTGGAGTTCATCACTCTTCGCCTGAAACTGAGCTCTCTCTTCAGCCACAGTTTTGTAACTTTTCTTTAAGCTGTCTCTTTCTATCGTCAGATTGTTGTAACTGATCTCTAACCGGCCTCTTGCTACAGACATGTTGTGGAAATTGACCCAGAGTGTTACGACGACAGAAAGCAAGAGAACAACCAGCATCAGCAGAATCACCATAACCAGTCTGTAACATCTGTGTCCTGCAGAGCTAGGTTCTGAAACAAAAAAGCAGTAGAAACTGTAGGTATTTTCTACATAGTATGAGGTATTAACATTGTTTTTGAATCTGTTAATGTTGTCTACTACAGCATCAGAGCAGCACTATGTGTGAATGTGTGTGTGTGTGTATGTGAGCTTACCTAAAGTTAGAGTTGTTTTATTGCTTCTGGCCAGTTGAGTTTCTGGAACTTCACTCATGTAGATATCTTCATGTAAATTCTGTTTGTCCTTTAGATTGACTGAGCTGCTGTGCATGGTTTCATAAACCGATTCACTCATATTAAATTTAATTCCACTCCGCAAAGACACAGGGAATATAAAAAACCTTTACAATCTCCACCCTAATTTTTAATTCTGAGAAACTGTGTTCCGTAAATTCATTTGTTCTTTGAACAGGAAGTTGAAGTAAGATTTCTATGTGTAGTATTTTTCTGTAGATGTGGATATGGACTGCAGAAATTACTAGTGGGGTGAAAAGTTGTGGCAATTATAGAGGCCACCCCACTGCTCAGTGGATCCCACAAAATCCAGCAGTTATACTATAAAGGCCCCTGTTATGTAAATAATTTAAATATTTATATTAGTTGTATGCCCGAGATTGAATGAAAACCACAAAAAGAAGTTTTCCAAATATCTGCTCCTCTCCCCTCCCAAAAAATGGTTTAGTCTAAGTATTTATTAATTGTTCATTCAGTTTTATTTGTTTTTATACAGTATATAATGTTATATTTGATTATGTTGCTGGTACTGATGTTCAGTAAAAATCTTTATTTATTTAAATTTATGATTTGTTATTTTGTAAGAAGTCCCCATTAGTATACTTAGTATACTAATTAGTATAGCTTTTCTTGAAAGTCCTTCTTGTAAATGTCCTTGTAAGTGTATCTGCCACCAAATCAATTTCTTCTCCTCTGCCGCCGTTATGAAATTTAAAAAAAACAATTATTTATTAAATATACATATTTTTGAGTTTGCGCAGTTTGCTACAGATAAGATTTGCAAGCTTTGATGACATTTTAAGTTTATTATTGTTTGTGTTTGAGTTTCTGGAACTTGCAGAAGTTGCATAAACTGATCTAATCATATTCTTATGATACAGGAAATGAAAATAGTCTTTGCTGTATTTTGCAATCTCCACCCTAGTTTTTGATTTATGAGAAACTGTGTTGTTCCCTAAATGCATATGTTCTTAGAAGAGGAAGCTGAAGAAAGTTTTCTATTTTAAGTATTTTTCTGTATCTGTGGAAACTGGCCTGCTAAAAATGTAACATAAGTAATGGTTTGATAGGATGACCAGTGGGAACAGTGTGTGTATAAGGAGGGGATACACTATGGACATGATGGCAGTTAATTTATCCAGTGTTATTCCATGTACTGTATGTTTTTTGTGGGAAACTGGAAAACCAATGTGAACCCAGGGGGAACATGCAAAAACAGAGAGCAGCCTGAAACACAACATTGCAGCTGTGAGGTGATAATGCATCACACTGCAAAGGAATCGAACCAAAGCATTGTGGTAACTGTGCTTGTTTGTTTTGATGATTTAATCAACCCTGCACAATCATATACTTTCCTGATGTTTAAATAATATTTACTTGCATTACACAGGACTAAATAGCATTCCAAAATTTACACTGTTTAAACAGGTGTACCATTGTTTATAATTCAAAAACCTTTCTACTCAGACCACATCTCTGTTATGCTAATTCCAGCATACAGACCGCTTATCAGACGCCCTAAACCGGTTCTGAAGCAGGAACCATCTATGCTCTTCAGGACTGTTTTAAGTGCACTGACTGGGAGATGTTTAGGGAGGCTGCAACCAACAGCGATTCCATCAACTTACATCAGCAAGTGCGTTGATAATATGACCACTTCCATGACCATCACTACATGCTCCAACAAGCCCGATGGGCGCTGTTCCTTACCCGTTTCCGGTACATCTCCACTTACCGTCCCAGATCGAAGAACCAACTGGGGGATCGGGTCTGGCTGTCTACGAGGGACTTAAGGCTGAAGCTGCCATATCGGAGTCCCCGGTACATTGGCCCTTTCCGTGTGGTAAACCAGATCAACGAGGTGTCCTATCGGCTAGACCTACCTGCCAGGTACCGCATTCACCCCACCTTTCACATGTCTTTATTGAAAGCCTGTGTCTCGCCTGTCTCTTGACTCCAAGACACGCCGGGAGGGCCTCATCAACCGGAGGAGCATGGACAGCCCACGGTCTATGTTGTGCGGAAGATCCTGGAATCCCGCCGTAGGGGCGGACGGCTGGTGTACTTCGTGGACTGGGAAGGCTATGGTCCGGAGGAACGTTCCTGGGTGGCCTGGGCGGAAATGCTAGATCCTGCTCTCCTGGGAAGTTCCACGCGGCTCACCCGCTATGTCCTGTTCCCTAGGCCCAGGCGCAGAGTTTAGCCGTTGGGTGCCGCCCCGGGGGAGGGGGTGATGTCAGGGCGACACCGGCTTTGCCTCTTCTCAGCGCCCCGCACGCACGGAGTGCTTCTCCATCCTATTAACCACCAACACCTGAGCCTCATCTACCTGGTCTACTTATGGACCTCGGCTCTGCTCTCAGATTGTTAGTTATTGCACGTTGTGCTAGGAGAGCTAGACTTACTCCGGAACTATGTGTGGACCTTGCCTCTTACAGGCACTTCAGGAGCTTTCCCTTCTTTCTACGATTACGTTATCGGACATTGTGGACCTCGCCCCTCCAGGGCGTAC
Organism: Silurus meridionalis; assembly: GCF_014805685.1. Taxonomy (NCBI): domain Eukaryota; kingdom Metazoa; phylum Chordata; class Actinopteri; order Siluriformes; family Siluridae; genus Silurus; species Silurus meridionalis. The sequence continues at coordinate 1,563,770 of NC_060886.1, forward strand.
CATGGATACACCTGCTGTTGCCTTTTTTCCCTCCTCTCACTTCATTTCTATTCTTCTCATTAAAACTTGTTCGAACCGCTAAGGCTTCCGCCTCAGTTTCTCCTCTCCTGACAATTTGACTTTCTGTCAAAACTTTTTCATTTATATCATTATTCAAATCCTTTTTTTTCCCAAAGCAGATTACAGAAGTCTCCATTATAAACATTTCTTTGGATTATTCATGTCCTTTAGTTTTACTACAATTGTATGATTTATGGTTTTATACCATAATGTTGAGTATTATTCCAATTCAGTACTTATACTTATTGTTCTCCACCTCTAAGTGGGCTAAAATTCAGCTATTATTCAATTCAATTCAATTCATTTTTATTTGTATAGCGCTTTTAACAATGAACATTGTCTGAAAGCAGCTTTACACAGATTTTATTCATCTTCTAGTATTGTACTAGGAGTTCCATGTTCATACACACATCCCCAAATCTTTATGACTTTCTAATCTCTTTTTTAAATGTAATTTTCTAAATGTGATTCTCATCATTCTGAATTTTTTTTTCAAAACCATTATGTGGCTCTAAAGGCATACAAGATTATTTACAAGGTTCTAGGGGAAGGAAGATGAGCAAAGAGAAACTATTCAACCACATGATACAATAGTCCTCAGCATTTAGTATTAAGGTTAAATATTTTTTTTTTTATGTTTATTATATTAATGAAACTCAAAGTTTGAGTGAAGCTTAGGGTTTATTTGAAGTTTGAATGGAACACCTAGTTAAAAGTCAGTAGGATTAAGACAGAGTATGCATGTGAATGAGAGGGAGGTAGTGGAGTGGTGCAGTTGCAGGAAGAGAAGAGGTGGATTAGAAACGAGTTTATTAGAGGGACAGCGCATGTAGGACGTTTTGGAAACAAGGTGAGGGAGGCGAGATTGAGATGGTTTGAACATGTGCAGAGGAGGGACATGGGGTATATCAGTAGGAGAATGCTGAGGATGGAGCCACCAGGAGGGAGGAAAAGAGGAAGACCAAGGAGGAGGTTTATGGATGTGGTGAGGGAGGACATGCAGGTAGTTGTTTTGAAAGAGGCAGATGTAGAGGACAGGGGGGTATGGAGATGGATGATTCGCTGTGGTGACACCTAGTGGGAGCAGCCAAAAGAAGAAGAGGAAGAAGAATGGAACACCTAGTAATGGGGATAATGTAGGAGGTGTTTTGAAGAGATTTAGTCCTAAGCATGTACTGTTATAACCTGAATAAACTTGTATTGCCTGCCCCCATTTCTTCCCACCTGAGCCAGTAAGATCTCCACAGCTTGCTTTCATTTATTTAATGAAACAAGAATGAGGAGCTGGATTCACTGTGAAGCTTTCCTTTTCCAGCTCAGTAGTTCAGTGAGAGTGTGGGTCTTGTTCTTCAACACTGGGGATTGTTTTGCTTATTTCTAGTCTTAATTAAAGTCATGCTGGACTTGAATTAATAAGTGGTTAATGGATGATTAATTTTGCCAGATTTTATTTTATTATTATTTTTACCACAAAGTAAATTTACTGCAAACACATTTATTCCTTGTTATAGACTCATTAAGACAGATATTAGAGACAAAATCTACAAACAAGTTTAGAAACATAAAAAAAGTTAAAAATCACTTTTAATAAGTCAAATAGATTATATATTTAATATTAGCAATTTTGAGATTTTCACTCATATCACATATTAAGTCTTTTCTCACAGATCCAAATATATTTTTTATTACAAGAAACATCAACCCAATAGCCAGACTGGGTAATAGCCAGACGCAGCACAGTCCTCATCCCCAACATTGTTTGGTTCACCTGGATTCCAGAAACTGAAACAAGAGAATCGGTCTTCACCTTCTTTTTATATAGTTTAATTGACCTTTAATCATTATTACAGGTTTAATTAAAGACAATTATCATTAAAAATATTATTATTTTGTCTGAGTCAACGAAATGTCATCGTACCATGATTTTACACACTGTGACTCACCACAAACCTTATACACTATACACTGTAAATAGAGATCTTTTTGGATACACTTGATTGGTAAGAATTTATGGTACCTACAGGTTGTGAAGATGAATAATGATGATGTCATTAGCTACAACACATGTGCAGGTTACTTAACTTCCCGAACAAGTGTTCACCTGTACGTGAATCATGTTCATATTTGAGAGAATTATGGCACAGTTTCAGGCCAAACCCTCTCCTACAGGTTTTGTTTTGGTTCTTCAAAACAGATATTACATGAACTTTTTTTATGAAAAGTGTGCTCTAACCTGCCAGTGTGAAAGCGTCACATATGCTCTGAGACCTGAGAGTGATTTCTGTGTTCTTAAATGGGATGTGAGAGTGATTATTGAACAAACCCAATTTTTCTCATTCTCTTACCTCTTGATCACTGCGGTACCGTCCACCCATTTCCAGGTCCCTTCACTGTCTCTGTCATTTGCACCAATCCAAACACCTTGATTTCTTCTCCACACCTCAACAAAGTCCTGGTGTGGAATAAATACTGATTTAGATGTTCCCATTCCATGACATACAGGAGAAATATGTCTTTCATTAATAAATTAATTACATAAAAACCACAGCTCAAATCAGGATTTTCTAATCTGATTGGTAAGAAGGTGTGCATCATTTTTATAACCATAACATGAACAATACTTTACTATTGATGTGCTCGTTCTAACAGGATATTGTTTATATAATGACAGATAATTTTTTTCTATATATGTCTATAAATCTTGTATGATTCTGGTGTGCAATAATCTAAAGGTACGGATCCCTTTTAGGCTTCTAACATCAAATAAAGAGTTTAGAAATATGCCATTTAATTATATATACACTCAATTTTCCCTTTTTTACAGTACACTACCTGTTCCTCACTGCTGTTTATGATCACCAGGTCTGCTCCTCTCCCCTGGCAGTCCTTTCTGCTCTCACTCCAGCTCTTCTTCTCAGCAGAGATGTAGTAAATACTGAGCTGAAGTATCTCCATCCTGTTGTGTTGGACATTTGGTGCAACCCAGATGAGGATGGGTTCCCTCTTGGGTCTGGTTCCTCTCAAGGTTTCTTCCTTATGCCATCTCGGGGAGTTTTTCCTTGCCACAGTTGCTCATCAGGGACAAACATACTTACAAAGAACATATTTATGTTTAATCACCACATTTTCTGTGTAAAGCTGCTTTGAGACAATGTTCATTGTTAAAAGTGCTATACAAATAAAAATGAATTGAATTGAATTGAATTAATGTCTTTCTCTGTAGAGAGTGAAGATCAAACCACAAACCCTGAACCAGTCCAACACTACGATATGTTCATGTTCACCTGCATGACTAAATCCACTGTCACATGGTGACATTATTTATTATATTATTTTATAGTATTTACTATAAAACACCTCAACGAATCATTTGTTTCTTTATTCTTTAAACTGCCAGAGAAGTGAGAAAGAGAAGGTGAGAAAAAACAGAGAGACATGAATAAGGCTATTTTATACTGACATCAAAAGACCATAAAATATGTTTAGAAGAAGAAACACAGGTAATTAAACACTGTCCCTGAGGATTATCTGGTGTTCACAGACACACAGCGGATACAAAATCAGTGTTTTAACCAACAGCAAATGTGCTGCATTACTTTAAATTTAACAAACATTCACTTACTCAGTTGAGAAAGACGTTCCTTCTCAGCAGCCATGTTGTTGAAACGGGTCTGTAACTGACTTTTTTCCATATTCAGGTTGTTGAAACTGGTCTGTAACTGGTCTCTCTCTATAGTCAGGTTGTTGAAACTGGTCTGTAACTGGTCTCTCTCTATAGTCAGGTTGTTGAAACTGGTCTGTAACTGGTCTCTCTCTATAGTCAGATTGTTGAAACTGGTCTCCAACTGGCCTCTTTCTACAGTCAGGTTATTAAATTTGACCCACAGTATGGTGATGACAACCAGCGAGAAAACAACCAGCATTAGCAGACAAGACACAGTCACTCTGAAACATCTGTATCCTGAACTGCTGGGTTCTGAAGTTAGAAATCAATCAATCAATCAATCAATCAATCAATCAATCAATCAATTAAATCTGCATAGGATGATGTAATTCATTAAAGTAGTTTGTATGTGTAGATAAATGTGAGTGTGTGAGCATACCTGAAATAATTCCATTATTGCTTTTTGAAATAGTTTAATTACTTTAATACTTTTTGAAATTGCTTCTGCTCACTTGAGTTTCTGGAACTTCATTTGCATATATGTCTTCATACGAATTTTCATTGTCCTTTGCATCAGCTGCCCTGCTATCTGCAGAATCTCCTGAGTAATTTTCATAAACTTGTCTCCACTGTAGCCTCCAAACTAAGATCAACTCCCTGTGACTATCTAAAGTTTTGTTTTACATAGTACAGGAAGTAGAAGTCGAATCTTATCCCCCACACAGCAACACCTTCAGTAGGTCAGCGCTATAACACTTTGTTTATTGTCTTCCTGTTTGTTTCTCTGTAGCTAAATTTGACCTTTCCAAAATCACTCACACTACATTAATAAGCTAATGCCATTTTAAAAACTGACCCTCAGAAGGTTATATCTTTATAGTTTTGTAAAAATTATTAATGCTGACTCAAACAAAACACAAACTTTGAAAAACATTAAGGATGATGTGAGATTTGGAAGCTTCTACCAATTAGTAAATTCAAGATGTTTTTGAATTTCTCAAAGGTGTCCAGTAAACTTGGTAGCTGTTGGAAATACAAATACAGTCCGGGGGGGCGGGGGGCTTCCCTGTTGTCTCCAGAGAGGTACCTGTGGCTCACTCTGTCTGATAGAGGCAGGGCCGTACTGCTGGACGCCCCACTAGCTTTTTCTGAACTCTTCAGCGATTCCAAATGGTGGTGATTGAGAGGTTTCAGGAAAATAAGTAACAGGCTGTGGCTTTCTGGCTGTGCCTCCCACTGATCTCACATCCATCTATAAGAAGGGACAGAGCTGTAGTGTCGCGACTCGCACTCCCCCTGTCAGGGATCCTGTGTGGCGCTCAGAGTCAAAAGCCCCGTGAGGTGCCAGATCTCAAATCAAATCAAACAAATTTTGTTTGTCACATACACATAAATACAGAGTATGACATGCAGTGAAATGCTTTTTATGATTGTCCGGCATGAGGGAATAGAATGAGGAGAAAAATAAACAAAGAAAAAAAGAATGCAGATAAATAATAAAAAAAAAACTATACAAAATAAAAAATGTAAAACATATAAAGATATATGTGAAAAAGAGTGTATATACAAGGATGCGTACGACAGTAAACAGTAAAAGAGTAAAATTTACAGTAAAATTTAAGGTGATTTGACGTGATTGTCCTTGTGTCCGTGTGCGATATGGTGTGGTTTACAGTGCACTGTGCTGTGCAAGTCCAAAGTTAAAGTGACAGTAAAGAGATTAAAGTGATTAAAGTGTCATAGTGCAAAAAGAAAATAAAAATGTGCATAAAAAGTGTGAAGATGGAGAGAGTGGACCAGTTTTAGATCCTGGGTGTTTCCTGGTTTAAACTCCGAATTGGCCTGTGGGAAGAAGCTCCTCCTCATTCTCTGTGTTTGCTTTCAAGGAGCGGAAGCATTTCCCTAAATGCAACAAAGAAAAGAGTTCATTGTTGGAATGGCTGAGGTCCTTCACAATCTTCCTGGCCCTGGTCTGGCACCGTGTGCTGAACGGACCACCTTCTGGAGGGCTCGTCTGTCCTGCATGGTGTTGTTCCCGAACCAGGAAGTGATGCTACCCGTCAGAACGCTCTCAATGGTGCAGGTGTAGAAAGTCTTTTAGCACCTGAGAGTTATATTTATATTTAGGTTGTAATCTTGCCCCCTGCTTTAGTCTGCATTATTTGAGGAATCAACAAATCGCCTGCACTTTTTATTCTAAGTAGGCATAGGGATCATCATGTATCATGTATTGTGAGACCATTCAGTGCTTTATATGTCAGTAGTAGTATTTTATAGTCATAACACCATAAACAGGTGTTAAGTCCCAGTCTAGGTTTAGGGTGCACAGTGTGATTAAGGTGGATATAAGGTGGATGTGAATGTATTTGGTATTTGAAGTGATGAAAAATGGGACAAAACACCGGGTATCTTAAAAATGGGAGGTATATTAAAAGATGTATAGATAGCACTGGGATAGTCTTCAGGGTGGACTAAGGCAAAAATAATAAACAAGAACATTCTATTCACAAACACTAAATTACCTTCAAACAAATGCAAGAGAAAGACTGAACACTTCCCTAACCCATTTACCAAAAACAGGGAAGAAACCCACACTCAACAGAAATACCAGACACACCCTCTACCACCGGTGAACAAGACAACAAGTATATATATATATATATATATATATATATATATATATATATATATATATATATATATATATAGCTTCAGATAACTGGAGTTCAGGAAACCCTGGACTGGCGTCTCGGGATGGCACCTGCACACTTAAACCACACACCGCATACAATACAACCCGCAAAATACTTCAATACTTCACCCCCACCCAGAGTTTTGGAGATATTCACTCTGGTCCCAGACCCCACTAAAAGTAGGTTTGCAGCTGAGGAGGGGGTACTGTGATGATGGCACTTTGGCATGCAACTGCTGCAACACACTCTGAACATGACAAGGTTTATCAGACCCATTATAGTGTCTCTTTATGGAAAGAAATGGTAATCAGACAGATAAAATTGGAGGGTCGAATCCAAGCAGGTGGGTTTAAAAAGCAATGAATTACATTTCTGAGTTTATACTGCCATCTACAGGAAAATACATACGTTTTTTTTCAACTTGAAGGTTTAAAATTAGTTTCAGTGAAGTGTTTGACCGAAGATTTCATCTTTTAACTGCCATCTTCAGGAAATGAAAAGGGATCGGTATTGTCTCCAGCTGGGGTGTGGGAATGGGCACAACACAGTTATAGCACTCGGAGTGTACGTTCCACCTAATAAAAGTAAAGTGAACTGAAGAACACACATTCCAATGTAGTGCTTATTGTCACCACAGATTTCAACCATGCAAACCTCAGGACTGTGCTCTATATCTTACATCAGCATGTGGACTTTGCAACCAGCTGGCAGATGTTCTTACTGACATCTTCAACATCATTCTGAGCAGTGTAGTTGGTTCGAATATGCTTTAAGGCACACATCCTTCTGCCTGTGTCCTGGCTTGGCAACACGTTCTCACTCCCAACTCGTCACATATGGACGCTTGGGCAGGATCCCCAAAAACGAAGCTAAAGGGATACCCAGTGCTGCAAAATGTGACTCCAGGGGATCCTGCCCAAGCGTCCATATGTGACGAGTTGGGAGTGAGAACGTGTTAAACTGAGAGAGTTCAAGCCAACAATATATCTCTAAATGTGGTTAAAGTAAAAGAGATACAGTAGTTATTGACGTTAGGAGGACATTTAGTGATCACTCCCGAATATCATTGCCTGCTCCATAGAGATTGTCAAATTCCACACCAAATTCCTTATTTGTTATGTTACCTGTATGTACTGCAAAGTACACAAATATGTTGCAGTGTTGTAGCTTAACTGGGATTTTCAGCATTTGATAAACATAGTGATTCAAACATTTTAAGGTAAAAAGTATTTTTTATAATTGAGATTATTATCTATAATTGAGTTTTTACTTAGTAATTATTATAAATCGAATAAGTAAATCTTAAACCTACTATTGTTTTTACAATAGAACACAATGTTTCAGTTGTGGAAATGTACCATTTAAAGGAAAACATAACAGTGAATTTGAATTGAGATTTTGATGGCCACAACATGTCTCAAAAAATGTGGGACAGAATCATGTTTACCATTTGAGAAGCAGTTGCTAGAATTTTGGGAGAATAAAATTGTCCCATTCTTGTCTGATACAGGATTCTATCTGTTCAACAGTTCTAAGTCTTCTCTAGCGTATTTATTTTTTTGCTTTATATGTCAAATGTTTTTAAATGGTGAAAGGTCTAAACCAGGCCAGTTCAACAGCCAGACTGTTGTAATAGATGCAGTATGCGGTTTAGCATCGTTTTGCTAAAACATGCAAAATCTTACCTGAAAAAAGTGGAAGGAAGCATGTTTTTCCTCTAAAACTTTTATTTTCTTTCAGCAATTAATGGTGCCTTTCTACAGTATATGTGCAAGCTGCTTATTCCATTCACACTAATGCACTTCTGCACCATCAGTCTCACGGCATTTCGTGATATAGTCACAAAAGTGAATCTATTGATTCGTGTTCAGTGTCACAGTTCTTCCTCTTTATTCGTGTCACAAGCAAAGGAGGCTGAGGATCATTAGGGGGTTACAGTTATACTGTAATAAATGTGTGTCTCTATTTAATGCAGTCTCCTTAATTAACCAGGAGAATACATGTACTTTATTTTGACCTGAAGGAACCATTGATTATAGTTTATAATAGTGAGTAGCTTACAGAATATAAAGCAATAAAAACAAGAATAAAATCTCCTTCTTGAATGTTGAGTAATGGAGCTTGAAGATTAAAAAATCAATAAAAAATAAGAAAACAAAACAGTACAGTGTCAAGAAACTGCTGTGTACAAGAAACTTCTGGCTGAGAAACCAAAAAAAAACATCCAACTGAAATACAGTTAAATACACAAAAAGAGGGAAATTCATGTTCATTAACATGAACCAATAGATTTAATTTAATGACTATATCAAAAAATGGTGTGAGACTGGGCTTTTAGAACCCAGGCAGTGTTTTCTATTAAAGAATCTGGTCTGTTTTTAATGCAGTGCTGCAGGAGGGCCTGGAGATTTTCCCCCTAATTAAATTAAATTGCATATTCTTTGATGATATTATGTAATGTAGATGATTAGATGATTAAAGTCAGAGAAGTATATGAGGGTGGTGCAGTAGGAACGACAGACTGGTTCAAGGTGAAGTTTGGACTGCATCAATGATCGGCCCTGAGCCCTTTCCTGTTTGCAGTGGTGATGGACAGGTTGACAGACGGGGTCAGGGAGTCTCCCTGGACTATGATGTTTGCGGATGATATTGTGATTTATGGTGAGAGTAGTGAGCAGGTTGAGAAGAGCTGGAGAGAAGGGGAATGAAAGTCAGTAGGAGTAAGACAGAGTACATGTGTGTGAATGAGAGGGAGGGCAGTGGAGGGGTGCGGATGCAGGGAGAAGAGGTGGAGAAGGTGGAGGAGTTCAGGTACCTGGGGTCAACAGTGTAAAGTAATGGAGAGTGTGTTAGGGAAGTGAAGAAAAGAGTGCAGGCAGGGTGGAGTGGGTGGAGAAGAGTGATAGCAGGAGTGATTTGTGATAGAAGAGTATCTGTGAGAGTGAAAGGGAAGGTTTATAGGACTGTGGTGAGACCTGAGATGCTGTATGGATTAGAGACAGTGGCATTGAGTAAAAGACAGGAGGCGGAGTTGGAGGTAGCAGAGCTGAAGATGTTAAGGTTTTTGTTGGAAGTGACGACGATGGACAAGATTAGAAATTAGTTTATTAGAGCATGTAGGACGTTTTGGAGACAAGGTGAGGGAGGCGAGATTGAGATGGTTTGGACATGTGCAGAGGAGGGACATGAGTTATATTATTAGGAGAATGCTGAGGATGGAGCCACCAGGAAGGAGGAAAAGAGGAAGGCCAAGGAGGAGGTTCATGGATGTGGTGAGGGAAGTGAGGGAAGAGAGAAGTGGAGGAAGGTAGTTGGTATACAATAGGTTACTGGTCGGCGCTATTTTGTGTTTTGTGTATCTGTCCACTTGGTTGCACACAATGCACTTTATGTGGCAAGGACACTTAGTCCTTGCTTTGTGTTCTTGTTTAATATTTTGTTTAATGTATCACCAGGGTTCTGGAGGAACTTCTTTACTTGACTTGACACAACACAAAAGCAATTTTTTTTCTCCATAATACTAAAACCAGGAAAGCTAATTAATAAGTGATTCTGAAATCTGAGATTAGTGAGGTGTTTGAAACCCTACCACCTTCTTTTCCTGCCAGAGTAAACAAAAGGACATTTTAAGTTCATTAATGAGTGTGTAAAATACACTTACTCTTCACTTTACTGGGAACACATGTCCACATGCACATTCTAATCACATTGCTGCAGCACTATCCATAAACAAAAGCAGATACAGGGCAAAATCTGTTCACACCAAGAGGTGGCAGAACTTTAACTGTGGAATTGAACTTGGCTTTAGATGGGTTGGTTTGACTACTTCAGAAATTTTTGATCTCCTAGGATTTTCATGAATTTTCTTGGGCTTGGGTTTTGTTGGTGAAAATGATTTTTTGTTTTAGAGATATAAGAGAAAAATGGCCAGATTGGTTGAGGTTGCCAGGAAGCATAAAGCTATTAATATAAACACTTAGTACAGCTATTTTGAGTAGATTAGCGTCTTAACATGTATGACACCTAAAACCTTGAGGTATATAAGCTACAAAAACACTATTCCTGTCAACTGAGAACAGAAGCCTAAGGCTATAATGGGCAAACTGGACACTTGAAGAAGGAAAAAACACACCTTGTCTTTTTTTCAGTCTAAAACTGTCCACTTTGGGTGAGTTGCAGGATTCACATTCACAAGCTTTGCATCCAGACTGTTAAGGGCACTAGTAGAAGTAGACTTTCCAATTCATGCTTTTGTTACTATCTAGATTAGACTACTGTAATGCTTAACTGTCTAGGTGTTCAAGTCAGTGCATAAATAAGCTTCAGTTAGTCCATAATGCAGCAGCAAGTGTCTTCAATAGATCTAGGAAATATGACCACATCACTCCTGTTTTAATCATCTACACTGCTCCCAATTACATCTTACATTGATTATAAAATATTACTACTGACATGCAAGCACTTAACGGTCTCACGTCACAGTATCTGATTGAACTTCTGTACCAGTATGATCCTCCATGCCTACTTAGATCAAAAGGTGCAGGCTATTTGTTGGTACCTCAAATAAAGAAGACTCCAGCAGGGGGCAGATCTTTCTCTTATAAACCCCACAGTTATGGAACAACCTTCCAATTACTGCTCGAGACTCAGACACAGTCTCAGTGATCAAATTGAGGCTGAAAACATATTTATTTAGTCAAGTCTTTATATTTTTTCTTAGGTAAAGGCGCAGATCTGGAGGGATCATGGATATAGAGTGTTTGGTGAACTGGGATATTTGGATGCTGTCATCCCCTCACTCTCACAAGTCCATTTAGGTTTGTTGACGGTGGTGTGGTGGGCCGTCTCTGATCCCAGAGATCCCTCATGTCTGTGTTACCTTCTGGTTCTCCCTTTTAGTTATGCTGCCATAGCGAGTCCTCCCGGAGTCCAAACTGCACAGTGTCCTTAACTTTCATACAAATTAAGGACACATAATAATCCATATCCTTCTCTTCCTGTCACCCCTCTTTTCTCTCTCTCTCTCTCTCTCTCTCTCTTTCTCTCTCGCTCTTTCTCTCTCGTTAAACATGCTCCTGAGGTACCAGTGACCACTGTTCCTGCCCCTCACCTCGGATCTGCCTCCTGGCCTGCCTCTGAATGGTGTTCTCTTCAATTATAGGCCACTCTGTGCAGCTGGGGATCTATTCACATAAGAGGCCTGGGGATCCATGAAATTATGGAGTAACACAGGAGCTTTAAGGATGGATTTGGACTGTACGTAATGTCAACAGTCTGCTACAATGACTTAGGACTACAGTTTGCATTTGATCACCATGACTGCACACCTCAACATCCTTTATCTGTAATAAATGGGCATTCGGTGCAACCCAAATGAGGATGGGTTCCCTCTTGAGTCTGGTTTCTCTTAGGGTTTTTTTCTAACGCCATCTCAGGGAGTTTTTCCTTGCCACAGATACCACCAGCTTGCTCATTATGGACAAACTTACACTTATAAAGAACTCTTCTTCTTCTTAATTTTCTTTAAACTGGTTAAAAACTCTACTGCATCGCTCCTAAACATCTCCATGCTTCTACTGGTATGTCATCCGGTCCTATCGACTTTCCACTCTTCATCCTCTTAGCCGCTGCTCTCACTTCCTTCACTAATCCTATCCACTTCCTGCTTCCCCATCTCCACATCATCCAACCTTCTCTCTCTCTCATTTTCCTTTTTCATCAGCTGTTTAAAATACTCCCTCCATCTTCTCCACACTCTCCTCTCTAGTCAACTACACTCATAAAGAACAATCGTATTTATTCTTTCTTATCTGTGTAAAGCTGCTTTGAGACAATGTATTTTGTTAAAAGTGCTATACAAATAAAAATGAATAAAACTAATTTAATGCTAGCATGTTACTTTTCAGTAAAACATACCTTTTCAGCCTTTTTGTGTCCTGTCCCAACTTTTTTGAGACATGTTACAGTTTTCTGCTCAGAAAAAAACTTTGTGGTTTTTAAAAATCTCAGGACAGGAAGCTGATGCAACTGCTACAGTGATTGTAGATAGAAAATCAAAAGCTACACTTGATACTGCATTTTATAATGCTATGGGAATGAGAATACCAATACCACTGCACTGAAAGTGTCTGGACCGCAAAGTTGCTTAGTCACAGGGGTGTTTGCCTACAGAGAACCATTAATCAGAGCATGACAAGTCAAAATGATGGCTACAAAAACCATGATAGTAGCAGCCCTCTTACCTGCAAAAAAAAAAAGTTGCTAAACTGTCTCTACCTTTGTAGGTATGTGTTTCACTTGAGAGTAACCTTTGGCCAAACCCAATCTTACCTATTGGTTATTGCAGTACCAGTATCTTTGCCATTTTCACCAATCCAAGAATGTTTACCTTTTTCACACAATAACAAAGTTCTAATGATCGACTAGTAAACTCAGCACTTTTAGAATGAGTGTCCAATGTTAGAGCTTTGTGCACTGGATAAGAGTTATGTACAGTATAAAGAAGAGGTGACAAGCAGTAGGCTACATTTTGCTATGTAACTCCTTCATGAATTCATGTAAAACCATGTTGTTTTGCTGTCTAAATGCATTTGGGCTGACTGATACAGAGGAAAAATCGGCTCACTTTTTAATTATTATTATAATAAAAAAATGCCATTTGATCATAAACAATTTAAACATGAATTGTTTTTTGAAAGTTTGCATGCTAAGAGCTTAGAATTAGTTAGGTAAGTCTATCAATGTACATTGCTGCATTTACTTAGACATTAAAAGTTAATCTAGGTGTTCCACACTGCTGTTTTCTCTTTGTACAATTATTTACAGTATGTACACATTATTAGCTTCTATAAGCTTGTTGATGACACACAGTTGCATGTTTCAGCAAAACCACGAGACACACTAGCTTTGAACAGAAAATTGATGAATGCATAATGGACATCAATTTAGTGATTTTTTTTATAAGTATAACTCTTAAAAATGGACCACATTACCATAATAGGTAATGAGATGCCTGTGATACTGACTCCTTCATCCCTTCAGACTATACTGAGCCTTCTTGAAGCTCTACTCCTGATTAGAGTCTTGCACACCACTGCTGCTGAGATTGCTATAGATGGTCTCATATGCACTTGATCTGGCTACTTTAGGAATAAAACTAATGCACTCACAAAGGTCCCTCATGCTTGCACTAAAAATTCTTTGGTTTTAGTGCACTGGTTTTAGAGTTGTGGGTGAGAACCTGGTATTATCCAGCAGAGGTGGCAAAAGTATACACAAGCATTGCTTAAGTAGAAGTACAGATACTCATGTTTTAAAATTCTCGGGTAAAAGTTGAAGTACTGATTATACATTTTTACTTAAGTGAAAGTAAAGAAGTCTTGGCTCTGACATGTACTTAAGTAAAAAGTAGTTATTACTTCTACCTGTTTAAGCTGTTAACTGGACCTCACATCATATTAATATTAGATAGATGGATGGATGGATGGATGGATGGATGGATGGATGGATGGATGGATGGATAGATAGATAGATAGATAGATAGATAGATAGATAGATAGATAGATAGATAGATAGATAGATAGATAGATAGATAGATAGGTCGATCTTTATTGTCATTGCATTGTACAGGTGCATAGCAATGAAATGCAGTTTGGCATCTACCAGAAGTGCAAAAAGTAGCAATCGTGCAAATAGTGCAGATAAACATGTATCATATGTACAGCATGTGATATGTATGTAAGCATATGTACAGTGATTAAATATAAAGGCTATAACAGTGCAGAGACGTGTGGACATCATTAAGAGCCTTTGCTATGTTTCCACACGGACAGTTAATGAGGTGATACCGGAGAAACTGCACCTCTTCAAATCAAGTCAAGAAGCTTTTATATATAAAATCATAGACATTTTACAGATTTGAATGATGTTTTGTTTTTATCTGTACGATCAATAAAGACAGTAATTTAAGTTTGTGTTGCCATTATGAGGAAAAAACTCACAAAACGCCACCCAGAGGGTTAATTGTGTAAAACATGGCGGATTTGGTGTTTGATTTGAGACTTGGCGCAGAAATAAAACAAAAGTTTACTGATTAGAAATATTTTTCGGTGGAGTTTATTTGTTTATTTTATATCTAAGTAAAGAAGGGACGTCGTGAATAAGTGTATGTTTTGCTGGAGGTTTTAATTTCGCCTCTTTTATATTTAGTTATTTATTTATGTATTTACATTTTTCTTTTAATAAAAATGGTAAAAACAGAAATGCGCTGAATTGATAGCGTGTTAATAACATTTAGTGCCGTTTACAATAATTGTAATTTTGACAGCCAAATATATATATATATATATATATATATATATATATATATATATATTAATACAAAACGAATTAAAAATGTTGTTACCTAATGAATGTGTTCAGGCTGAAGATCCACATATAGAACACAAGCAGAGAAAAGATGATGATGATCATGAATGTGTCTGTTCTCAGTCATGTTCTCATCACTGACTCCCTCTGTCTCATCCACATTAACCCCAAACTTCTTACTGCCTTCTGCCTGCTGATTCTTATCTTCGTAAAGAGTGAGAGTCAGGACTTTATACACCAGCGGATTGAAAAAGACGCGCAGTAACAGGAAATCAGTTGTTCGGCTGAAATCGGCGCACAGTGAAAAGAAAGTTTTTATATTTCACCACATCAATGGATTAAAACTATAGTAACGAGTCGGTTTTGAAAATGTAAGAAGTAAAAAGTACAGATATTTGTGTAAAAATGTAATGAGTAAAAGTAAAAAGTTGTCTGAAAAATAAATAGTGGAGTAAAGTACTGATACCAGAAAAATTTACTTAAGTACAGTAACAAAGTATTTGTACTCCGTTACTTCCCACCTCTGTTATCCAGATGATTCTCTTGATGTCACCCAAATGAGGATGGGTTCCCCTTTTGAGTCTGGTTCCTCTCAAAGTTTCTTCCTCATCAGGGATAAATACACACCATTCACATTCACTCATAAATTCTGTAAAGCTGCTTTGAGACAATGTCTGTTGTGAAAAGCGCTATAGAAATAAACTAGACTTTTTAACTTTTAACTTTTTAATTGTTTTTTATAATGTCATTGTACAGATGTTTTCTTTTACCCCACCTCCTTTTTTTCACATAGATCAAAATTTTATTTTAAATTTTGATAAAAAAATCTCTTTTCCATTTTTCCACTCGTAATAGTTTCTAATAGTTTTTACAATTAGAAAGGTTTTAAAAAGAAAAGTGTTTGACTACACTGTTTGTGTATGATACTGTATGTTATATATTGTATGTAGGTGGATGTGATGCTTTTGCAGTTTAGTCTGAGGGACAGAAGAGACCAGCCACCTACCTTATTGGCATTGCTAAATAAAACTAAAAGGTGAGGAGAATGAAGCTTCTTCCCATAAAATCAACGCATCTGTGAAGCCCATATGACTGAAGATTGATGACATACCTGACTCCTTTGTGGAGCAACAACTCAAGGCAGAGATTCAAGGGGTACAATTCAGATTTGGGGAAAATTCTAAATCTGTTTCTGAAAAGATCTGAACCCCAATAAAAGGCTGAAGAACAAGTGTTATAAAAGCAAGTTCAACAACATCTTGCAGTCATGATTGTTAGTTCCACCACTCAGTCTTCCCCAGCTTTGTCCAAGCACAGGTATGGTCTAGTGTCAAACAGAGAAAAGACCAGTAAGGACAAATACGGTTTCTTCTGTTATTGGCTTGGGGAGGATGGACACATAGCTGCCAAGGATCAGGCACCTAAAAATACTTAACAAGTAATACAGAAGTTGGTTTAAGCTTTTTGAGTACTTCAGTTACTCAGAGGGTTAGTTGACCCATTCTCTAACCATTTTAGTAGATTTGAATAGATGTTTTTTTGTCAAGCTTCACGAAATAGTGGGTCACAGGTCACTATTGTGTTTGACCAGTGGGATTCTAAATACTAAATACCTCAGATACCACCCACCAACTCACAGGATTGTCCATCTGTGGACTAAGCGGTATGAGTTATCCCTATAGGGGTCCACAGCAATGTCCTGTGATAATTGGAACCAATGCAAGTTTTTTTTTTAACACCTGGCCCTGCTCAGTTAGGATTCACAGATATTGACAATGTCACATAAAATACCTGTTAACTGTAGGCATCATAAATGAATCTAGGATAACTTATGCCTCGCCAATAGATATTGTTTGAAAAAAGAATAGTTATTGCTTGAAAGAATTCCTGATTAATATACAACTCCCAGAACGGATGATGCTTTGGATTGTCTGGCTACTGTCAAATTGAGATGGCAAAAGAGGACCGGGAAAACCATCCTTCATCTGTCCTATAGGCTTATACCAGTTTGAACGTATGCCGCAGAGGATTGCTGAGGCTCCAGCCACATTTTCGTGGATAATGGAAAAGGCTGTGGGAGACATGCATCCGCTCTGTGTCATTGTTTATCTTGATTACCTTATTTTTAGGCTGTACCCTAGAAGAGCATGAGGAGAGGCTACTGAAAGTGTTGGATCGGCCGAAAGAACCATGCTTGCAAAACATGGTGGTGCTCCCCTGGGTTCCCAAGGTTCCAGTTTGAATACAAACTTACAATTTATAGCCATGATCAGTAAATTGTTAGTTAGTCTTATGGGGACATAAGTCACTTATTTCTGATTTCAAGGGGTATTTATAAGGGTTTTAATACAAACAAGGTCATAACTGGGTTATTTCCCCTTAATGAGTTCAATTATGAAGTTTGGCAGTGATGCACTGGTTCACAATCAGTCTGTTCCCAGCAGGTTTGGCTCAGTGATTGGCTGAAATTGTGTATGGTATCTTAATTGTGGTTGGTATCTTAAGTTTGTAATCTAGCAAACCAGTGTTGATTTATTTATTAATGGAGACTCAAAGCACTTTTGTATGTTGTTTTGAGTAAAGGCATCTGCTAAATGCCATAAATGTAATGTAAATACTTGTTCCTTCCCCGTGAGTGTAATTAGAAGGCTGATTGGAGAGTGTTGCCTATAGGGACGAGGTGATTTTTTCTGGGAAGTTTTAAGCTTAAGTTTGCAGCTATAATGGGGAGAGAGGTTTAATAAAAGGAATACTTTTGGTCGCAATAAGGTTGTGACCACTTTAATTCAGGTTTTGTGTGTAATACTCAGAACAAGAGATCATTTGTGATTCATTATTTTTGAGCTTGCTGCTACACGCAGCATTTCACTTTATTGTTGTGACTGATAGCAAGAGCGCATTTAGCATGACCACTTTATTACAGTCACTTCTTTTAGTTTACGGGAGGACGTGGCTGAGTGGAACCGGTACCAGACTGGGGTTAACTGGGGTTATCAGGAGAAGGAATTATACCCTAGACCAGGGGTGTCCAAACTGCAGCCCACCATCCAATTTTAATTGGCCCATATTAAAATCTAAATATATGGCCCCTAATATTTGTGCTTAAATGTAATGCTTACAGAACAACGTGAAGGCAAGGAAGACCATCCCTCCTCCCACTGACCAGGTGCTCTGTCTAACCACAGCTGAAGTGAGGAAAACTCTATGCAGAGTTAACCCACGGAAGTCTGCTGGACCAGACAACATTCCTGGCAGAGTGCTCAGGGAATGTGCAGAACAACTAGCAGATGTCTTCACTGACCTCTTCAACATCTCCCACGTGCCTCAAGACAACGACCATCGTTCCTGTGCCAAAGAAAATCGACTGTCTCCTGCCTCAATGACTATCATCCCGTCGCACTCACACCCATCGTGATGAAGTGCTTCGAGAGGCTCGTCATGAGGCACATTAAGACACAGCTTCCACCCTTCCTGGACCCCATGCAGTTTGCGTATCGTCCAAACCGTTCCACGGACGATGCCGTCTCCACAACCCTCCATCTGGCCCTTACCCACTTGGATAACAAGGACTCATATGTTCGAATGCTGTTTATTGACTTTAGCTCAGCATTCAACACAATCATTCCTCAGCACCTGATCGAGAAGTTGAACCTTCTGGGCCTGAACACCTCCCTCTGCAACTGGATCCTGGACTTCCTGACTGGGAGACCCCAGTCACTCCCGATCGGGAACAGCATCTCCAGCACCACCACACTGAGCACTGGGGCCCCCCAGGGCTGTGTGCTCAGTCCACTGCTGTTCATTCTGCTGACTCACGACTGTGTAGCAATGCACAGCTCAAATCATATCATCAAGTTTGCTGATGACACGACCGTGGTGAGTCTAATCAGCAAGAACGACGAGTCAGCATATAGAGAGGAGGTGCAACGGTTAACTGCCTGGTGTGGAGCCAACAACCTGTCTCTGAACGTGGACAAAAACGAAAGAGATGGTTGTTGACTTCAGGAGAGGACAGAGCGACCAATCTCCACTGATTATTGATGGATCCTCAGTGGAGATCGTCAAGAGCACCAAATTCCTTGGTGTTTATCTGGCAGACAACCTCACCTGGTCACTTAACACCAGCTCCATCACGAAGAAAGCCAGCAGTGTCTTCACTTTCTGAGAAGGCTGAGGAAAGCTCATCTCCTTTCCCCCATCCTGTCCATGTTCTACAGAGGAACCATTGAGAGCATCTTGAGCAGCTGCATCACTGCCTGGTTTGGGAATTGCACCGTCTCGGATCGCAAGACCCTACAGAGGATAGTGAGAACAGCTGAGAAGATCATCGGAGTCTCTCTCTCCTCTATCATGGACATTTACACTACACGCTGCATCCACAAAGCACACAGCATTGTGGACGACCACACACACCCCTCACACACACTCTTTACACTCCTGCCATCAGGAAAACGGTTCCGAAGCATTCAGGCTGCCACAACAAGACTGTGCAACAGTTTCTTTCCCCAAGCCATTAGGCTTCTGAATACACAGAAATGAAACAGAACACACACACACACACACACACACACACACACACACACACACACACACACACTCACTCAATGTGTGTACCGAACTGTACAACCTGGACTAAACACTTAACACACATTTATCTCAATCCATTCCACAACCATTCATTTATTTATTTATTATTTATTATACTCAACCGTACCACACTCCTTAACTGCTGTTTTTTGCACATTTATCACTATTATACTGTTTACATGCTGTTTTTGCACCTTTGACTGTATTATAGTATACTGTTTACATGCTGTCTCTTCACCTCTTGACTGCTGCTGTTCTTTTGCACTACATTGTTCTGTTTGTTCTGTTTATATTTAGTCCCAGTTATATTTTTTCACATTTTGCATTTCACCTCGCACAGTACTGTATAATTTGAGTTCACAGTAGGTTTGCTAGTCAGCGCTATATTGTTTTTTTGTCTTGTCTTGTGTTGTCTTGTGTTTTTTTTCTGCACTGTTTGCACCAGGTTGCACTCGATGCACTTTATGTAGCTTGTGTTGTGTTGTAGCTTTATGTTGTTTAGTGTAGCACCAGGTTCTGGAGG
Organism: Silurus meridionalis; assembly: GCF_014805685.1. Lineage (NCBI taxonomy): Eukaryota > Metazoa > Chordata > Actinopteri > Siluriformes > Siluridae > Silurus > Silurus meridionalis. The sequence continues at coordinate 1,583,664 of NC_060886.1, forward strand.
AACGTTGTCTCATTTTTACTGTGTACTGTGTACCACTGTATATAGTAGAAATGACAATAAAAGCCTCTTGACTTGACTCTTGACTTAAATGTCCCCTAAAAATCCACACATTTTGGATGCGCCCCTGCAGCACCCATGGTACCTGGATTCATCTAGACATTACGCTAGTAACTTGGATCCTTTTTGATGCATAATCACCAGAAAATGTAAAGTAATAGACATAAATGCTTCATTCATCACTTAAAATAAATAATACAAGTGTTTTAAAAATTTTATGAAATCTGTTAGTGAATACATAGTTTAAAATGTTATTCCTAACATTCCTAAACATTCGGTCCCCTTGCGGATTCCTGCGAATTTTAAGATAATCCGCAACTTGCTGTTAGTTAGGGTCCAAACAAAACCCTGCAAACCGTGAATTATCAGTGATTGACTGTATTGTACTTCTAAATTTAAACACTAGGTGGAGCTGCTTTCTTGAACAAGGCAGCACCTCCACAACGCAAGCGATCCAAAAAAAATTGCTCAGGGTCACCAGAAAAGGCGGAATCAAAGAGACGTGCCAAACTAAGGCTGCCAATGGGAGAATTACCTGGCAACCTTTTTGTAAAAGTTTTAATGAAAATCCACTAATGGAGACTGATGGAGGCTTTTTTTCTTTAAACATGTTCAATTATCAAATGTAATTTACCTGCATTTGATTGATTTTACCAATAATAGTGCATTAAAAGTAAGACAGTACCTCACGTCTAGTAAGTGGCCCAGTATTTTTTTCTGTATGTGGCCCTCAGGAAAAAAAGTTTGTACACCCCTGCCCTAGACTTTTGGGTTATTTAATTCCTGTCTTTATTGATTTTGTTTTTTGGTTGCATTTATTCAAACAATTACTTTGTCAATTGCATTAATTATATTTTTTATATAAATAAATCTAATTGTTATTTTGCTTAAACTCACCAATGTGTTGATTGAGGTTCTCCATAGGGTTAACTGCTATCCGTCACAGAAATACATCTAAAAGAGGGAAATTATTACTAATTCGAGAGACACAAAGTTAGAACCCGGTGCCTCACCCAATTGAAGGTTAAGGGTACGGAGTGCTGCATATATTTATATAGATTATAGTTTTGAGAGGGAATAAATGAAAAAAAAGTCATTAGTTGTTTCGTTTGCGGGTAAAAGAAAGAAGACTCTTGCATTTTTTTGAAAGCTAAACATTTACAGATATCTGATTTTACATATTTTGTGTGAATTAAGAAATTGGACAGATACTTTTGTACTTAGTTGCTTTTCTTAAATAAACAGTCATTTCAGTTATTGTAAAAGTGTTAACATTTTATGGTTTTATCAATTTAATATGCTCAGGATAAATGAAAAGAAACATTAAATTGTAAAAAGAGGTTTATTTCAAAATTATAATTTTTACAATGTTGTAATTTGTAATTACGGTGACCCCAAAAATCATGAACATGAAGCAAATCTTAACAGAACATAAATGTAAAAAAAAAAAAAAAAACAATCTCATACTCAGTTGAGAAAACTTTATCTGGAGTTCATTCAGTTTCTTCTGTAATTTATCTGGATTCCTCTTTAATTCAATGAGAAAGTCCTCTGTCTTTCTCTGGAGTTCATTCAATTTCTTCTGTAATTAATTTGTCTTTCTCTGGAATTTATCAGTGTTCCTCTGGAGTTCATTTAGTTTCATCTGGATGTCATCTATCTTCCTCTGGAATTCCTCTGTCTTCCTCTGGAATTCATCTATCTTCCTCTGGAATTCATCTGTCTTCCTCTGGAATTCATCTGTCTTCCTCTGGAATTCCTCTGTCTTCCTCTGGAATTCATCTGTCTTCCTCTGAAATTTATCTGCCAAATTGTTGTATCTGGTCTGTAACTGGTCTATCTGTGTAGTCATGTTGTTATACCCGATCTGTATCTGGTCTCCCTCTGTAATCATCTTGAACCACAGCATTGCGATGGCAGCCAGCATGAGAAGCACCAGAGTCAGTAGACACACCACAGCCAGTCTGTAACATCTGCATCCTGAGCTGTTCGGCTCTAAAGAAAGTGATTTATTCTACATGTAATTTCTACAAAGTAATATTTGTGTGTGTGTGTGTGTGTGTGTGTGTGTGTGTGTGTGTGTGTGTGTGTGTGTGAAAGAGAGAATGTGAGCATACCTGAACTCGTAGTCTCTTTACTGCTTGTAGTCACTTGAATTTCTTTTGCTTCTTCAATCCTGGAAATCTCTTCATATGAGTTTGTGCCGTCCTCTAGATCCGCCGACCTTCTGTCTTCCAAGAAATCGATGTTTTCATAAATCGAATTACTCATCTCTTTGCAAAGACACTGGAACTACAACAATGCTGAAAATGTATCTACAGTCTTTAGCTCACTACTGTTTTTTTCAGAACAGGAAGTTGAACGGTGAACTTGTTGTATATAAGTCATTCGTTGGTTAGCATGTGGTTTAAAAAAAAGCACTTGATTTTTTTTTTTAGCTAAACATATAAAGCTATATTATTTTGCATCTTTTGTGTAAATTAAGAAATGTTTTATTATATGGTTACTTTTGTATTTAGTTTGAGTTTTTCTGAGATGAACATTCCTCCTGCACTAAATGTAAATGTCTATATGATACACTTATTTTTATTATTATATCATTACAATAAGCTCAGGATAAATAAAATGGTGTAGGGGGGATTCTGAAGGAAGAGTACAGTAAGAGTGTAGTGGAGGTGAAGAGAGTTTCTGATAGAGTGATAAACATGAAGCTGGAAGTTGAAGCGGTGATGATAAATGTCATCAGTGCTTATGCTCCACAAGTGGGTTGTGAGAGGAGAAGGAAAAATTCTGAGACTGTAAGGTGTTGGCAGGGGACAGTGTAGCTAGACAACATCGGATGGTGGTCTGTAGGATGGTTTTGGAGGTGAAGAAGAAGAGGAGGAGAGTGAGGACTGAAAGAAGAATAAGATGGTGGAAACTGAAGGAGAAAGTCTGTAGTGTGAGGTTCAGGGAAGAGGTCAGACAGGGGCTCGGTGGTGGTGAAGAGGTGCTGGATGATTGGGAAACTACTGCAGAAGTGATGAGGGAGGCAGCTAGAAAAGTACTTGGTGTGACATCTGGAAATAGAAAGAAATACAAAGAGACGTGGTGGTGGAATGAGGAAGTGCAGGAGAGCATAAGGAGAAAGAGGTTGAAGAAAAAGAATTGGGATCGACAGAGTGATGATAAAAGTAGGCAGGAGAACAAGGTGATATGGCAGCAGTAAAGAGGGATGTGGCGAAAGCCAAGGAAAAGGCATATGAGGAGCTGTATGAGAGGTTGGACACTAAGGAAGGAGAAAAGGTTTTGAAGCGATTGGCCAGGCAGAGGAACCGAGCTGGGAAGGGTGTGTTGCAAGTTAGAGTAGTAAAGGATGGAGATGGAAATGTGTTGACTAGTGAGGAGAGTGTGTTGAGAAGGTGGAGGGAGTATTTTGAGCAGCTGGTGAACGAGGAAAATGAGAGAGAGAGAAGGTTGGATGGTGTGGAGATGGTGAAGCAGGAAGTGGATAGGATTAGTAAGGAGGAAGTGAGAGCAGCGATTAAGAGGATGAAGAATGGAAAGTCAGTTGGACCAGATGACATACCGGTAGAAGCATGGAGATGTTTAGGAGAGATGGCAGTGGAGTTTTTAAATAGATTGTTCAACAAGATTATGGAAGGTGAGAGGATGCCTGAGAAACGAAGGCGTGTGCTCTACCAGTTGTTAAGAATAAGGGAAATGTGCAGACCTGCAGCAACTACAGGGAAATAAAGTTGATCAGTCACACCATGAAGTTATCGGAAAGAGTAGTGACAACCAGGCTGAGAGAAGAGCATCTGTAAGCAATAATATGGTGTTATGAGGAGAAAAAGCACCACAGACACACTTTGTGAAGTGTTCAGTATAATGACAGACTGGTTTAAGGTGAAGGTTGGACTGCATCAAGGATTTTTCAACGGTGATGAGCCCTTTTCTGTTTGCAGTGGTGATGGACAGGTTGACTGACGAGGTCAGACAGGAGTCTCTGTGGACTTTGATGTTTGCGGATGATATTGTGATTTGTGGTGAGAGTAGGGAGCAGGTGGAGAGGAGCCTGGAGAGGTGGAGGTATGCGCTGGAGAGAAGGGGAATGAAAGTCAGTAGGAGTAAGACAGAGTACATGTGTGTGAATGAGAGGGAGGGCAGTGGAGGGGTGCGGTTGCAGGGAGAAGAGGTGGAAAAGGTGGCGGAGTTCAGGTACCTGGGGTCAACAGTGCAAAGTAATGGAGAGTGTGTTAGAGAAGTGAAGAAATGAGTACAAGCTCATACCTGCATTCACTACCATCCCAACCAGTCATGACCTTATTACCATATGACTCTGATTTAGTACAGAGAAAGTATCAGAAGTGACCTTTAACCTTACATTACAAGAACCGGATGTTAAAACAAGAAGTTTCTAGCCTAACAGCTTCACACTGAATTTAATTTTGGGCCAGTCTAGTCCTGCATTTTTCTTCAAGCAGATAATTCCAGAAATAATTAAACCTGTTCTAAAAATAACAAAACTCTTCTGTCAGCACCGTTTATGTACCTAAATCCTTCAAACTGTTATTAACCCCCTAATTAAGAAACCTGACCTTGACCCTGTCAGCTGTCCTACTACAGGCCAATATCAAACCTCTCCTTTATATCCAAGATTCTAGAAAAGGTTCTAGCACAGCAGTTCTGCTCACATCTACTTAGGAATAATTTTTTTTAAATGTATCAGTCAGGATTTAGGCCTCATCATAGCACAGAGACGGCGCTAGTTAAAGTAGTAAATGACCTGCTATTAGCCTCTGATCAGGGTTTTGTCTCTTTAGTTGTTTTGCTCGACCTTAGCGCAGCTTTTGACACCATTGATTATACTATCCTCATTGCTGGACTAGAGAATGTTGTTGGAGTAAAGGGAACAGCTCTTTCTTGGCTCAGGTCTTATTTTCTCTGACTGCTATTATTTTATTGATGTAAATGGTGAGTTGTCCACACTCTCCAAGGAAAAATTGGTGTTCCGCAAGGATCCGTCTTAGGCCCACTACTTTTCTCTTTATATATGCTGCCGTGGGGGAAATTATACATAAACATGGTATTCGATCCAATGCTATGCTGATAATACACAGCTGTATATTTCATCAAAGCCAGATGAGAGAGATCAGCTTAACAATGTTGAGAAGTGTGTAAAGGACATTAGACAGTGGATGATTGATAACTTCCTTCTGCTTAATTCTGATAAGACAGAAGTACTTTTACTAGGACCACATGCAGCTAGAAGCAAACTTTCCGATTAAGTAGCATCTCTGGATGGTGTTTCTATCTCAGTGTGTACAGCAGGCAAAGTCATTGGTGTGATTATTGACTCGAGTCTTTCCTTTGAGTCTCACGTGAATAATATTACCAGGATCTCCTTCTTTCACCTTAGAAATATTGCTAAAATTAGAAATATGATGTTGTTACAGTATGCAGAAAAACTAGTTATGCTAGATTAGATTACTGTAATGCTTTACTGTCTGGGTGTTCAAGTGAGTGCATAAATAAGCTTCAGTTAGTTCAGAATGCAGCAGCAAGGGTCCTTACTTGATCTAAAAAATATGACCACATCACCCCTGTATTAATCAGACTACACTGCACCCGATTAAATCTCGCATTGATTATAAAATACTACTACTGACGTATAAAGCACTTAACGCTCTCACGCCACAGTATCTGAGTGAACTTCCGTACCAGTATGCCTACTTAGATCAAAAGGTGCAGGCTTTTTGTTGGTACCTCGAATTATGGACATTACAGCAGAGGGCAGATGTTTCTCTTATAAAGGCCCAGAGTTATGAAACAATCTTCCAATCAGTGTTTGGGACTCAGACACAGTATTAGTGTTCAAGTCGAGGTTGAAAACGTATTTATTTAGTCAAGTCTTTTATCAGTAGATTTTACAAGGTAAAGGTAAAGGAGCAGATCTGGAGGGATCATGTATATGAAGTGTTTGGTCAACTGGGATATTTGTATGCTGTCGTCCCCTCGGATCTGCCTACTTCATCCCGGTCTGCCTTTGGATGGTGTTCTCTTTGATTAGGCCATTTTGTGCAGCTGGGAATGGTTTCCATTATCGTCCTGGGGATTCATAAAATTCCGGAGTAAGAACGGGAGCTTTGAGGATTTGGATTTGGACTGTAGTTAATGTCAACAGTCTGCTACACTGCCTCAGGACTATAGTTTGCATCTGATCACCATCACTGTACCCTGCAACATCGTATATCTTTATTAGATGGACATTCGGTGGCACCCAGATGAGGATGGGTTCCCTCAAGGTTTCTTCCTTATGCCATCTTGTGGAGTTTTTCCTTGCCACAGTCGCACAGGCTCGCTCATCAATTCAATAAATTTAAATGAATTAATAAAGTTTAAGTAAAAATGAAGGGCCAGACACTATGTAACAAATCCAAAAAGAAACACAAACCTGCCATTTTGAGTTAGTTAAAGGAAATGTGGTCAGATATGGCATTGTTGAAGTTCGTCAGTGCAGAGCTGCCTCAAATTAGAGTCCATTCACCATCCTCAAAACATGTCACACAGTGTCACACTAAGTTATTTGCTGCAATATGACAGGAAAAGGAGAGCTTTTCAACTTCCACAGAGGCTTCCTGAACAATGCTACATAGTTCTCTAACTCATTTGAGAAAATGCCTGGCATGTCAGCAAAGTGGCTTGGATGTGTGCTGCATTCTTTGCTATTGGTTTGGCAGTAGCAACCATTTCCTGGCTGTCTGTAGAGTAAGATTACCAAACCAGCTGTTAAAGGAAACAACCGTGGGACAGGAAATGATCGGTCATACAACACAAAGCTTTGCATATTATGAAATCACAAACATCTTGAACAATGACAAACTAAATTGAGACAGTGTTCTGCCTGTAAACAGACACTGCAATGCTCCAAACCATGTCACTGGACAAATCACAGAGAACAATGCAATCGATATTTAAATCTAAATAGAAATGCTTGCACCTACAACAAAATATAAAGTAAACAGATATACTTGTGCTGCCTTTGTAGGGACGCAGTGTTACATCCAAGGCCAGCTTGCTGATGCATTATGGGATACAGGATCTCAAGTTTGTATAGTGTATAAACTGTGGAAAGATGAGCACTTGGCAAATATCACACTGAGAGATGTTGCAGAGGTTATTGACAGACTTGAAGTCCTCTATTTCAAAGCAACAAATGGGCAGGACATCCCTTACACAGGGCAGATTGAAGTGACTTGACTCAAAAATCAGCAGCCATGTGTTCAAGTTCCTCATTTGGGTGATTAGACTGTGATTATAGTCTTAAAACTATACAAAACACCAGAGAGAGAGAACTAACATGAGCACCACAGTGTGTGTCCAAACTTTACATGAAGTGGAATCCAATTAGCGCTGGTGGGAGGTGGGACACGACTGGAGCTAAAGTAACTTAGGAAAGCCTCGGGATGGGAGTAAGAGTAAGAGAAGCAGTGGAGCAGAATTAGCATAGCTCCTGTTCATAATATTAACAACCACAAGTTGATAATGTGCATGTGATCAGGTATACTGGAACACAAGGTTATAATACGACAGACATATCTTCATGGATGAGAGCTCACCAACTAAAACTCAACCCCAGCAAAACCGAACTGCTGGTCATCCCAGGTGATTCATCTCCAGGTCAAGATCTCCAAATAACACTTCATGACTCTCTGCTCTCCCCTTCAGCCACTGCTCGTAACCTTGGGGTAACTATAGACAATGAACTGTCCTTCTTCCCACATGTCGCAAATGTTGCTCGTTCTTGTCGATTTCTTCTCTACAACATCCGAAGGATTCGACCATTTCTGTCCACACAGGCTGCCCAGGTGCTTGTTCAGTCTCTTGCCATTTCAAGACTCGACTACTGCAACTCTCTGCTGGCAGGTCTTCCCCTGAACTCTATTTGTCCACTGCAAATGATCCAAAACGCAGCTGCACAGCTTGTGTTCAATCTGCCCAAGTTCTCCCACACCACCAAACCACTGCTGCGCTCGCTTCACTGGCTTCCAGTAGCTGCACGTATCACATTCATATCAGCTGCACATATCAGCTGCATTATCAGGTAAGTACACTTCAAGGCTCTTCTCTGTTCTGGCACCGAGGTGGAATGAACTTCCCCTAGATGTCTGTACAGCGGTGTCCCTGACTATCTTAAAGCGACGATTGAAGACCTACCTCTTTCTGAAATACTTAAATTAGCACTTTCCAAGTTTGCCTTGTAGAATTAAAGAGTTATTGGGATGACACGCGGTGTGTATGTTCAGCCAAGGATTCCGATTGCATCGATGTGCCTATTGTGAATCTCAAACATAGCGCCACCAACAGGTGCCAAATTGAAATGTGAACATTTTTACAAAGCATAATATAATAATTATTTGTTAAGAAATAAAAGTTATGTTTGTAATATCAGAAGTGTTTTCCCGGTTAATTTGTCCCTACAATACAGACTTTTGTCTCTGGTATGCTTCAATATGGATTCTCAAGTTGTTGCAAAAGCACATGTTGTGCAGGGCCTGACGTTTTTTCGAAGACTAGGGCACAGTTTACTGGCTCAGATCAAATGAGAAAATCAAAGAAGAACTAGCAAAAAATAAGAACAGTGCTTAACCATGTCAATAACATAATACAATAGTGTCCGATTTTATGCGATAGCACACTGGGTCTCATTCATTAAGCATGTGTACGCACAAACTTCTGTGTGAGATGTGCATACAGATGTTTTCACAAACAAATAGTGATTCAACAAAAACTTTCCTATCAAAATTCAATAAAAACTAAAACCACTCGTACTTAATAATCACATATTATACATTACTATAGCCTACTTGATCTACTGTCTGTTTTATTTTAGATACAGATGCGCGTCTCTGTCATATTACTTAAATGGCATATATTTGTTACGCATCCAATACTTCTTTAATGTTACTCCGGTCGGTGGACAGCACTGGCTTCCTCCAGCGACAGCATAACCTCCCAAATAAAAAATGCAAAGCATAAATACAAAAAATGTACGCAATTATTAGCAAATTAAACCCATTGTATTGAAATATAAACTCAATCAACTCAATTTGTATCAACTTCATCCTTAGAAAATACAGAATGAATTACAGGAATACAGTCAAATGTTCTGTCTCACAACACTAGGTATGTTATTTTCTTTGATGAAATAAACTTTTATTATCAACATTTTTACACTTAACGTTATATGGTGTTTTATTTACTTTTGTGTGAAGTCTATAATAACACATTTTAGTATTATCGTAAATAATAACAAGCAAGTACACTGCAGGGACTTGAACCCCATCCAGGTGGTTGACCTGGAGTACCATTACCAGTGCATTTTTGCTTTTTGTTATCATTTATATTATAGGGAAAGCAAAAAAGTTGTATTAGCAACAGCATGTGTTAATAAGGGATGCACAGTACTCACAATAACTGTTCTGTTATGTTACTCTACAAAAGCCAATATTTTGTTATATAGCAGAACACATTGCAAGAATAAGCTAAATGGTTACAGATGTGTTTACTATGCCAAGATCATGCTGTTGCAATGCAAGAAAAAGAAACCTTTATAGGAAACTATTTTAAATCCTAATGGTTTTATAAACCTGAAGCAGAATGTACATGATTATTTTGTTAATGTAAATGTAATAAAATTTAAATCTGGTACTGGCTTAACAAGGATCCTTCAAGATAACTGTAGTATGTTTTCTTATGGTCCTTGTCTCCATCACTAAGTGACCAGAACTGGGTATGTAAAAAGCTAATGTGGTTTCACAAGTAGAGTATTTCTGTAGGAAACTATTTTAAATCCTTATGATTTTTAAACCCGAAGCAGAACGCACATGATTGTTTTGTTAATGTAAATTTAAAGCACATGGCATGCCTAAACAGAGAAGCATGAATGTATAAATCTGGTACTGGCTTAACAAGGATAACAGAAGTGTTTTCTTAAGCTCCTTGTCTCCTTCACCAAGTAACCAGAATTGTGTATGTAAAAAGCTAATGATATTTTACAAGTACATTTCCAGTGTTTAAACAGATAATAACATTGTATAAATCTGTTACTGCCTTAACAGGAATCCTACAAGATAAAAGTTCTATATTTTCCCATGGTCCTTGTCTCTATCACCAAATAAGTATATACTACATCAAATGGTACACCTTTCATGTCGTCAAATATTTCAACAGAGAATCATAGACCATTTTAATTTAAAGTTTAAATGAGCAGAAAATTCCCTCGTGTGTGCTAAAGTACACTGGCACAATATCTGTGTGTACTGAGAAATTTGTCATACGTTTTATGTACACATGGTCAATTAATGTTCCTTTTTCGGTTGTAGGTTCCTTAACATGTTGAATAAAACCCCTATCTGCCATAAAAGAACACACAGAATTAGACTTTGATGCATCATTATTAAAGTCTCCCACAAGCACAATGTTATTTGAAATTGAAGGCAGCTGATTAATTAACCTGCCCATATTTTCTTTAAAACTACACAAAGGGTATGTTTGTGGTCTATAAATAACACCAAGCAAAATATCATTTTCAGGAAAATTTTATTAAACTAAATTAAGATTTGGAATTGTTATAATAGTGTGTGGCACTCCACATGTTGTATAAACTCCAACTCCACCGTGTTGTTGTAGTTTCAAATCATTGAAAGGAGGACATTTACTTGTGTATGCAACACAACGAGGAATACCCACAAAGTTGTAGTTTTCTAAATGTACACTTTCAGGCAGATAATGTTCTGGCAGCCATGTTTCAGTTACAGCAATACATGTTGGTTGTAAATGTTGAATAGACACATTTGAATCCTCTTTATGGCAACGCAAACTCTGTACATTCAGAGTATAAACACAGAAAAGTATCTTGTACTGTCACCAATGATTCATCATGTGCCATGAAAGATGGCATTTCTTGAAGAGCTTCACAAATCTGATCATTACAGAAAATGGCCTTTTCACTAAAGTCTTTAATTGTTAACCCTGACAAACTCCTTACCCGGCTCAAAGCTACATAAGCCTGACCAGGTGCAAACACCAACATTGTTAATTTTTTTTTTATAAGAATCTCTTTCACAACATAACACTTGATGCTTAAAAAACAGTCGATGACAAACACAGCAAACAAAATCTAGACCAGAACTGACCTTATCTTCAAACAGTTTTTTGACAAATTCACAATCCTTTTTGTTTACCTTTAGCTGTTTTTTCTTTTTATTACTTTTTTGTACACTTTCTTTATGCAGTGCATGTTCTAAAACTTTAATTTATAGCATTGTTTTAGTACATTTCTGTGATTTTCATTAGTGTAATATTTCATAATGATGTATTTCTTCATTCTACTCCTATATTTCACATTGTCCCGATACTTCACCTTATTGTATTCATTCACCTTATTCCTGTATTTCTTATTACGATACTTCACCTTATTGTATTCATTCACCTTGTGCCTGTATTTCTTATTACGATACTTCACCTTATTGTACTCATTCACTTTGTGCCTGTATTTTCTCATTATCACGATACTTCACCTTATCGTACTCATTCACCTTACGTTTGTGTTGCTCATTATTATGGTATGTCACATTATTGTACTCATTCACTTTATGTTTGAATTGTTTGTTGGCACGATATTTTAACTTATTGTACTCAATCATCTCACGTCTGTATTGTTCATTGTTACGATACTTTAACTTATTGTACTCGTTCACTTTACACTTGTATTGCTCATTATTATGATATTTCAATCTGTTGTATTCATTGACTTTAAAGTTATGTTGTTTGTTTTCTTTATATTTCCTCTTACTTGCTTTCTTTAAAGATTCCTTATATATAGCGTTTTTGTGATATCTTTCCTTATTTAAAGTTTTCATCTTTTGTTGAAACCGTTCATTCCTATGATACTTCATTCTACTTTTGACTCTGTTAAATAAGTAATAATTATGAAAGTAGCTTTTCCTGTTAACAGATAAACTGTGTCCATCTTCAGCAACTGAATCCAGCTTCTCGTGTTTTACATTACTTTGTGCCTTTACACTTTGCCTTGTACACATATATTTTCCTTCATCATGTTTACTGTTCTGACACAATTGATAACACATTGGGCTCTTAGGTTGTCTTACACAAATCACAACCTCGTAATGATCATTAGAGTGCTGCAAATAAATGCCTTGTTCACACAGTTTATCATGAACACAACTATACTTTAACCACTTATCATTGTGATATGTATAGATATCTACCCCCAAATAATTAGCAGTTGCTTGAATTTCCACTTCAGTAGCCCATGATCCTACGTACTTCATTCTTGAAGTGGACAAATAATCTTCCATAGATGTATACTCACATCTCAACATATTCTTGTAATCTGTACTATGCAATTCCATGTCTTTCACCACAGCAAGTCGAACTGCTCTATGAGCTTTTTGTGAGCCGCACACAGCTTGTGCTACTGCCCGAAAGAAACTGCTTCCATCGCCAATAATACTCGTTGCGTTACATGGACATCCCAATGGTCCAGTGTCTGCTTGGAAAACCACATTATCATCATGACATTCTTTGTGTAGTAGACGGCTTAATTTTTGTTTTACTTCATGACACAGTGGATTAAAATGAAACGTTTTGTCAATTCTACTTTGTACACGAATTACATCAGAGTTCAAATCACAGTCAGAAATTGTTTTTGTATTAGTACTTTCCATAAAGTGTTCTTTCGGTGTCTTTACAACTTTACTTTCTCTCTCATCTTCCAAACTTTCTGAGCAATAAGATCTCTTTTTTTTACCCACTAATTTCTTTTCACCAACATCATCATTTTGTTTTCTGATTGCCTGACATATACTTTACTACTTTTTTCTGGAATTACACGAAGACCACTTATTTCAAATACTTTCTTATCACCACCAACACATGCAGCCAAGTTTTCAATATGTTTCAAAACACAGCTCAATGAATTGTAATATACAATCACACTAAACCCATCACTATCAGGAATTCCAGTTCTACTACGTGCATGGGAATCAATCACAGCAAACTGTTCATTTTGCTTAATAATGGCACAGGTATTTCCATTCAATGTTAAAAAGCACGTTTCATATTGTTCAAACATTGTCTGCAGACCATGGACTAATGGCACACATACACCAGCTGTTATCAAGTCTCCATCATTCATATCTACAAATCCAGAAACACATTTACCATATTTAAACATGAACCTTTTCTCATTAAACACATATTCACAAGGAAGTTCTGGAACACACAACCACTTCTGCTTTGTCGGATCACTAATACAGTTGTTTTCATGCAAATAACCATACAGGTTATCACCAATAGTTAAAACATTATCTAAATCTTTTGTTTCCCATGAAAAGACAGTATGTACACTATGCATTGCCCTGGCAGCTAAACTAATTGCAACACATTGTTTTCCTGGCCACTTGAACCTGCTATCACCTTGATGAATTGAACCGCAAACACTCTGTCTTGCATTTGATGTACTGCCTTCTCCTACAACATCACTGTTCACACATGACAACATATCTGGTGAAGTCACCTCTTTGACCCTGCTATCACCTTGATGAATTGAACCGCAAACATATCTGGTAAAGTAACCTCTACATTAATTCCACTTATACTAAACTCAATAGCACTCAAGCTTTCCATTAAATTATTGACATGCCAAAACAAATCTTGCCAATTTGTGTTGAAAACAACAACTGCTCCACCCATATTTGATCCAAACCCACATGCATTGCGAACATTACAATCTTCAACAGCATAGACATCACTACATCTGATAATTGCACATGTTTGTCTGTTAATCTTCACTAAACAAGATTCATATTTTAGAAAAATCTCTTGAAGTGTCTCGTACAATTCTTCATGTCCTCTAGTCAGTGACTCCCCTTCTGCCACTTTGCACATTTTATTAAAAATGCAGTATTGCTCACTAAACTTAAAAGGTAAAAGAGTTTTACCATAACTTTTACATTTATCCATGTCTTTAACCAGTTTAGTTCCCTCAGCATAAATATCCTCGAGACTGACTTTCTGCCAGGTGCACACATTATGTATCTTATGTTTTACAATTGAAACTAAACTACATGCTGCACCTACAACATCCTTATTCACAATTGTGGACTGCATTCGAACTGTATCGCCTACTAATATGGGCAAAACATTTGGACACTTGCAAACAGTGGTATCAGAAACATCTTTCTTACTTTTGTTGATCATTGATTTTCGCCGCATTCAAAATCTCTTCAGCTTAGGCATCTAAAAAAAAAAACAGAAAACAACATTACCAGAACAGAAATTACACAACTACAATATTATCAAAGCCAAAACAACTTAACTATACACTGTAAACCAAACTGTTATTTCTACATAAAAATTTTAATAATCACAACTACAATTGACTTAAATACCTGAAAATAAAACATATATTATATACGTTATTTGGAAACCACACACATTCTAAAATGTAAATACAATGACCTTCATTATCATTATCTGTTTAACATGTAATAAAGAATACAAGCCTGTGAACCTCATTAAATTAATATTAAACTTCTTTTATAAAATAAGACTGTGTTGAATTTTTTGATTCATACAGACATTTAATTTATTGCTTGAATACAGTGTTGAAGGAAAAAGATTGTTGAAAAAAGTCATGAATTAACTACAAAAATACAAAGCAAAGAAAATTTGAATCAAAGTTCATGTATACTAAAGGAAAGAATAATAACATGAACAGTTATATAAAAAACATTACTTATTCTACAATAATAACTATTTTAAGTCAGAAAATATTTTCTTGCTTTTTAACCAGGTATAATTATTAAATATAGTTGCTTAAAATTCCATGTGAAACTTGCTTAAAAATGTGGATGCAAAAATGATGCACTATATTTTTAAGTGATTCCAGCCTTTATTTTTTGCAGTGCAATAAACATGACCAACAAGACCTATTAAGCATAACTCTAGCGAATTCTATTATACAACCATTAAATGGATTTTGTCTTGTGTTAGGAAGCCAACTCACTTCAAAGACATTCAAAGTCATTTCAACATTTTTTTTCTATCTACAAAATTAGGTTACAAACTGCTGCTCAGCCAATAGAATACTGTACAAAATACATTCAACATTTAATTTCATAAGTATTTAACTTATGTTTACAATTAGCTGTGTCATTTTCTTCAAATAAACATAAGCACAAGACCCATTAAGCATAGCGTCTAGCCAGTGACCGTCTAGACAAATCCAATATACAACAATTAAAGGGATTAACTTTATATATTGTGTAAGGGAAATCAATGGAAATAAGAAGCTAAATCACCTCAAAAACTCAATAATTTACTCAAAATAACATGTTTGTTTAAACTTATTAAATTAGGTTAAGACATTTCAACTTTAATGTTTTATTGATAACAACACATTACTTAACAAAAATATCCAATAGTAAGTTGAAATAACATGTACAGTCTTTTGATTTGTAACAACGAATGACCACTTAACATTAAAAATACTATTTTCTCAATATCCTCAACTTCATTACACTGCATTATTTCGCACCAATATATTTATACAAGTGACATGTTCAACCCTTAAATCATTGACACAAATAATAAATGTTTTCACATACCTCAGGCTTTGTTGAAACTCTATTAACTGTTAGTAAAATCCACAGGTGTATTAAAACGCTCTCGAACCTCCAACCAGGACTCTCAGGTTTTATCAAACGCTCACCAGTTGTATTCAACAGATGTCTAATCACTGACCCGAACTCTCAGCTTTTATCCGAAGTGAGATTAGGGGAGGAGCCACTCTGCCCCTCCCAATTCTCACATTTTGTAGCAGTTCTATTTGACCAATTGTTCATAATTGATCAGCACAAATAGAAATCATGACAGAAAAAAATTCCTAGACATGAAATCAATTGCTTCATATATTTAAATATCAAAATTACAAAAATAATAATAAGCTATCTAAAGAGCATTGCTCAATTTACTTTGCACACACGGAAAAATGCAAACCTTGCACTTAGCTTGGATGTCAAGCTGTGTGTGTATGCGTGTGCGTGTGTGTGCACGTGTACGTGTGTGTGTGTGTGTGTAAGACACAGAATGGGAGACTACACATTTTTACCTACAAATATTGTTGTGTTTTAAGTGTTTGTTGCACATTTTGATGCCTTGATGACAGAGCAATATTATTGAATCTCCAGTCCTTTGATTCATTTCAGGTAGCCTGTATATTTTTGTATGATTTCTCTAATCGTTCTCACGGTGCTTTCACGTCATCTGCATGTCAGCTCTTGCAGCCACTGCAGGAGCTTGAGTACACGTAAAAACTCGTCACAGACCTTCCCTCCGTATGCCTGCGTCCAGTAATTGTATAAACTATCTGACATAAATGTGTCTCACAAATAGTCCACAAGTGACAGACCTGCGCCTCCAACCAATAAAGATACCAATGATTTAGTCAAATGCAACAATTAAACATGTACAGTGGAAGTGACACATATGGACATTAAAAATACGGCATACAGTACAAATGTAAACTTAATGAAAAACAAATGCATTCAATGTTGTTCTACTTGGGTGGCTACAGCTTTGTGCAACATTAAAATTAGTAAATTGTAAAATTACATTTATCTGAATGGTTCAGTAAAATCTTTAATTGTTAATAAATAAAAGTACATACGATCAAATATCGTAAAAATTAAACACATGCCACAAGGCACATTAAGTACACTTGCAAGTATATAGACATGGTTTTGAGAAAATGAAATGCATCTAATCGTTTAATTTGTCTATTGACTGGGTAGCTATTGTTTAGCATTTTAGTGGATGTACACAAAGATAATCTCTTGAATGAACACTTTAAATTATATTTTTGATTAAAAACTAAACACCATGACAAAATAAAGTTACCAACTGCCTTAACACGGCTTTTAGCACTAGAATTACTGACTTTTTTTTTTTGTTTGTTTATCTTCCGACAGCGTAAAATTACAAGCGTGCTCCAAAGCTTCCTTTGCCTGTTAGACGTGGGAATGCTGCAGACCATCAGGGAGTGCACGGTTCATCAAGCCCGCAGAACAGAGCCGGACTGGAATTTGGCAATTCATGAACTGATGGCATTCATTTCAATTCTGTTTGTAAGAGCAATCATGTGTCCCGTTGGTGCCATTGTGGATTGCTGGTCAGAAAGCTTTCTGGTGCCATAATCAAAGAGACAATGCCCCCCCGAGATAGATTCATTTTAATTATGCAACACCTTCGATTTGATGACAAGGACACACGGGCAGAACGGGTGAAAACAGACAAATTTGCTGCAAACTCCGACATCTGGACACGCTTCAACAAGAACTGTGCTGAGAGTTTCACTCCAGGAAAACACATGACCATAGATGAACAACTGTTCAATACCAAGGTTCGCTGTCCATTCACACAGTATATCGCAACCAAGCCAGACAAATTTGGGATCAAGTTCTGGATGGCCACGGATATGTCTGCAATGCATCTCCTTACTTGGGAAAGGACCCCAGTCGTCAGAAGGAAGAGAGGCTGGCAGAGAACGTGGTCATGAATCTGATTGAGCCATTTTTGGATGATGGGAGAAATGTCACGACAGACAATTTCTTTACTTCACTGTCACTGTCGCACAGACTGCTGCAGCGCAAAACAACGCTACTGGGCACGGCGAATAAAGTCCAATCGTGAACTTCCTCAACTTGCAAAAGACATTACACGGCGAGAGGTATTCTCCACTTCAGTGCTTAGAAGTGGCAGTGTCTGCTTGACAATTTATTCACCTAAAACAAGACTGTATGTGTTCTAAGTTCCATGCACCAAGACGTCACGTGACGATCGGTGATGGCAGAAAGAGGAAACCCAACACGATAACAAACTATAACCACATGAACGTATGTGAATGTGTGTATAATTTTACACCAGTGCTACAATGTTTTCTGATGTGTACTATACAGGCCTATAGAAAAAAAGCACATATACTCATGACTCTCTCTCTCTCTGCAAATGTGCCAGGCCTCACAGGTAATGGGTGTGTTTGCACAACAAAAGCAGAAGAACAATGGAGCTGCAGGCCTGTGAAAATCTCAGCAGGGGTGCTACTAGGTGTGAGGGCCAGGGAATTTACACCAATTTGCGCAGGTTTCCTAAAACTAGTGTTAGACCAGTGACAAAAATGTAATACTTTTGACAATTTGTATGATTTAAATCTTTGATTTAACAAGTAGGATTTATTATTTATATCCATAAACATGTAACTGCTTAATTTGTTATTACTTTACATTTTGCTCATTTTAAATCAAATCAAATCAAACAAGATTCATTCATTATAATAAAAACTTCCATTTTAACTACATTTAAACACTGCAATTTTTCATATAGCCAAAAGACTGCAAAAACTCACTTTACAAAACACAAACCCAGAATCACAAAAATATTTATGATATAAAACAACACTCTATACATATACAATTACAATAACAAACTAAATAAAACTTTTCAAACAGAAATACAAATATTTTTGAAAGTTCAGTGTGCTGCTTCCTCTATCACAGTCCTTATGGCACCCTCAACAGACCCTTCCTCCTGCTCAGAGTTAAGGACATCTAAAAAATAAACATATCTTTTAATTACAAAGAAAATTGCATGCAAATCCACAATAGTAAAAAGTACACTTTACACTGTAACGAAAACATTGATTATTTACCATTTCTGAAAACGGAACCTCCATCCTGCTCAGGGTTAACAACATCTGAAAATAAAACATACATTTTATTTACAATGAAACTTCTATGCAAATCAACAATATAAAAACAATACACTTTACATTCTAATGAAAGCATTTATTATATACCATTTCTCAAAAAATCCTGAGCAGCCTTTGCTGCCTCCAATTCCGTTTCCATGTTGCTCATTTTATGCTTTGCTTTGCTCAGATCTCTTCTTAAAAATTTCCTCATCACAACAACTCCAACTTCGGTGACCTCCTCCTTGATCCGATTCCTGGGTGTTGCTGGATCCAATGCCAAATACTAAACAAATAAAAGATCAATACATCACACATAAACATTTTGAAAATAAATCATTTGTTCTCCCAAACACAAATATCTAAGTACTTACTGCTACTAAGCGGAACCTGTCCCTTAATCGAGAAAATTCTTCTCCGTCCACACAGGGAATTTTTGTAGGGCTACTGTAAGCCATTTTATCTGCAACAACATTAAACATCATATAAACAATTGTATTAAGAGTTGAATTTGCAATGCCAACTCACTTTTTCGCATACAGACAAAACCTACCTCCACAAACAACGGCTAAAACACGTAGAGTCGCGATTCAAAGGAAATGCAACTTTTACCTAACTTTTTCAAAGCCCGTCTTATAGCACACAAAGATACACGTCCAGATTTCACATCACGCTTCTTTTAACCTCACAGCTGAAAATGCGCTACCTAACTTTAAATGTTAACAGTTCCTGATAAAAGTGGACTACATACACAATTATATATCTTTAAAAAAAAGACACTTTAAGATTTACTGTCCATTATTCACAGTTGATATTGCTCAAAAAGATAATAAGTTATAGATGATTAAGTACTGTTAAAAAAAAAAAAAACATTTTTCCTTCATATATAAATACATGAAATCAGTCCTGGAGCAATCCAGAAAACTCAGGCTAAACTCAGGTGATTGTTCATACTCTATTCATACAGTCTGCATAGTAATGAATTGCTGACCATTAAAGGCTTTTGTTCTACATGTCTGGGGCTTTTCATGTTGATTTGGCATTCGTATTGATGACCAGGTAGCCAGACAAGCTATTGTTCTACAGTCATAGCCATTCATATTGATGTCTGGCCATTCCAATCTCAACAACACACACACACACACACACACACACACTGTGCCCACAATTGCCTATTGTGAGTCCCGGGTATAGCACCACCAACAGGCCCCAGGAACTGTGTCACAAAGGTGGATTTTTTGACAGCTGCATGCAGTAAACTTTTAAATACTCCTCCTAGGGGATTCATGCAATTAAGACCAGACTTGGCCAACATGACGCGGAGATATTGGAGATGCTAAATTGCGAACGGATTTTTGATATCTCAAACACTGTTGCCATGGCGTTGGGGTTTCTTTTACCTACAGTCCTCAAATGGGTCAGTAACAACATAAAATAGTCCACTGATATTTACCCACTTGATGCACTTGCCCACCGTGCATTGTTTTCTGGAAGGCACCGTATAGCGATAAAAAAACGTGCGAGGGCTGCTTGCAGCTATATTATTTATATTAAGTTTGTAATCTGGCGTACCAGTGTAGATTTATTCATTGCTTGGGACTCAGAGCACTTTTGCACGTCACTCTGGATAAGGGCGTCTGCTAAATGCCGCAAATGTAAAAGTAAATTTGTAATATTGCTAAAAATCTTTAATCTGCACTTAAACTGGGAGAGTGTGTCTGAGCCCCAAACACTGTCAGGGAGATTATTCCAAATTTTTGGAGCTAAATGTACTTTGCTATTTAAGGAACTACTTGAAGTCCGGAGTTTTGAGATCTCAAGAAGCGTGACGGATTGTAGCGTGTTAGAAGACTGGAGAGATACATGGGAGATAAACCATTAAGTGTTTTGTAGGTAAGTAGCAATAGTTTGTAGTCGATTCGAAAAGCCAGTGTAGGGACGATAAGATCGGGGTTATATGATCATATTTTCTTGACCTTGTAAGAACTCTGGCTGCTGCATTCTGGACTAACTGAAGCTTGTTTATTAATGATGCAGGACATCCACCTAGTAATGCATTACAGTAGTCTATTCTGGAGGTCATGAACGCATGGACGAGCTTCTCTGCATCAGATATAGACAACATGTTTCTTAGCTTAGCAATATTTCTCAGGTGGAAGAAGGCTGTTTTTGTAACATGGTTGATATGATTTTCAAAAAAACAAAAAAAGCCAAAAAAATTGTTGTTTAAAATAACTCCCAGGTCTTTTACTGTTGAACTAGTAGTAGTTTCATTAGCATAACAGTGGAAGCTTATTCCATGCCTTCAATATATTCCAAGGGAAGCATGTATATTGTAAAAAGATTCATTTTCTGGCACTCTGATAATGAAAACGATTGATGCCCCCAAAGCATTAGAAGGCTATAAGAAGATAGCAAAGTGTTTTAATTAAATTTAATTCAATTAGGACATGACAGTAAACAGGAACAGTGGAGGTCAAGATAAGGTCTGGAAGACTGAGAAAAATATCACAGAGAAGTGCTTATAGGATTTCTAGACAAGCCAGAACCTCCATTTGACTGCAAAATACCTCCAGCAAGATTTTGTAGACTCTGGAGTTGTGGTACACTGTTCAACTGTTCAGCAAATCCTACACAAATATGGCTTTCATGAAAGAGTATTCAGAAGAAAATCCCTCTTGCATCTTCACCACAAAATGCAGCATCTTAATTTTGCACAAGAACATTTACACAGCATGATGCATTTTGAAAAACGTCCTGTGGACTGATGTAAATAGTCCTGATAACGGAGGTTAAAATAGAATCCTTTAACCGCTATGAGCAAAGGTAGGTTTGGAGAACAAAGGGCAAAGAATTTTCCTGAAAAGAACACCAGTTCAACTGTTAAGCATGGGGGTGGATAGATCATGATTTTGGGTTGTATTGCAAACAAGTGCATGGGGAACATTTCATGGGTAGAGGAAGGAATGGATTGAATAAAATTCAAACAAATTCTAGAAGCAAACATAGAACCATCTGTAAAAAGCTGAAGTTGAAAATAGGATGGCTTCTACAAATGGATAATGATCGCACCTCCAAATCCATGATGGACTACCTCAAGAGGCACAAGCTGAAGGCTTTGCTATGGCCCTCCCCATCTCCTAACCTAAACATAATTGAAAATCTGTGGATAAATCTCAAAAGAGCAATGCGTGCAAGATGGCCCAGGAATCACACAGAACTGGGAGACCAAGAAGGAAGAACGGGTGAAAATTCCTCAAACAAGAACTGAAAGTTTTTTTTGAACATTTACAAACTGTGATACTTGCCAAAGGGGGTGTTACTAGGTGCTAACTATGCAGGGTTCCTGAACATTTGCTGTGGACACTTTTTATTTTCTGTTATTTAGAAAATGTAAAAAAAAAAAAAAAAGATTTTGTTTAAAATTTTAAGGGAATGTGTCATCTGTAACTTTTGACTTTTGGAGCTCATCATCACTTACAGTCCTAACTGTTCACATTAAAATACATTTTTATTTGGAGTGAGTGAAATTGAATTCAAAGTGCAGTCACACTGACAAAAGGAAGAATTTTGCTTATATTTAAGCATCATGTTAACCCATAGAAACCCGGCGTTAACATTCTTCATATACAGTATAACTGTTAGTGTATCCAAATGCTGCTTTGATGACCCTGTGTTAACTGCTTTGAGGATCATTCAAATAAAAAAATGAAGCCAGCCAATATTCTGACATTGCAGGGGTTCCTTCAGTTGAATTGAGCAATCTCAGGGGGCCTGAAAGACAAATTGTTTAACAAATCTTAAAAGAGGAAGCAGCTTCATTGTCTTAAATTAAGACTGACATAGTTTGCATAGAAAAGCTGCAACTAGCAATGTCTCTGAAGGATGCTATTCCTGTTCCATGTACATACCAATTAGTTATTGACCTCTGATCAGGGTTTTGTCTTTTTACTTGTTTTTTCTTGACCGTAGTGCAGCTTTTGACACCATTGATCATAACCTCCTCCTTGCTAGACTAGAAAATGTTGGTGGAATAAAGGGAACAGCTCTCTCCTGGCTCAGGTCTTATTTGACTCATCGTTATCAGTTTGTTGGTCTAAATGGTGAGTTCTCTTCACTCTCTGAGGTACAGTTTAGGCCCACTGTTTTTTTTTTCTTTATATAATCAACTTACCGATGGTAAAATTATTCGTAAATATGGTATAAATATGCTAACAACACACAATTGTACATCTCAGCAAAGCCAGATCAGATACCTGAACTTATCAGTGTTGAGAAATGTGTAAAGGAGACAGTGGATGATTAATAACTTCCTTCTGCTTGATTCTGGTAAGACAGAAGTATTTTAATTAGGGCCACATGTGGCTAAACGTAAACCATCTCTGGATGGTCTTTATGTCCAAGCGTGTACATATAAATAATATGATGCAATTACAATGTGCAGAAAAACTAGTTCACGCTTTTGTTTCATCATTGTGTAAATTGTTGTAATGCTTTACTGTCTGGGTGTTTGAATAAGTGCATACATAATTCTCATTTAGTATGAGAATGCAGCAGTCCTTACTAGATCTAGGAAATCAGTCTTACAGTCTACACTAGCTCCCAATTAAATCTTGCAAAATACTGACATATAAATATTTAAATGGTCTCATTCCAGAGTATCCAAGCAAACTTCTGTTACATTATCATCCACCATGCCTATTTTAATCAAAAGGTGCAGGCTAATTGTTGGTACCTAAAATAATGAAGACCAAAGCAGAGGATAGAGCTTTCTCTTACAAAGCCCCTTAAACCTTTATGAGACAGTGACGTTTTTTCTCTCTTCCTGTCAAATCTCTAGACTCTCTGTCTCTCTGTCTCTCTCTCTCTCCCTCCAAGTTAAACCTGCTCCTGAGGTACCAATGACCAGAGGTGGGAAGTAACGGAGTACAAATACTTTGTTACTGTACTTAAGTAGATTTTTCTGGTATCAGTTTTTTACTCCACTATTTATTTTTCAGACAACTTTTTACTTTTACTCATTACATTTTTACACAAATATCTGTACTTTTTCCTTCTTACATTTTCAAAACGGGCTCGTTACTTTAGTTTTAATCCATTGATTTGGGGAAATATAAAATTTTTCTTTTTACTGCGCAGAGATTTAAGCCGAACAACCGATTTCCTGTTACTGCGCGTCTTTTTCACTCCGCTGGTGTATAAAGTCCTGACTCTCACTCTTTACGAAGATAAGAATCAGCAGGCAGAAGGCAGTAAGAAGTTTGGGGTTAATGTGGATGAGACAGAGGGAGTCAGTGATGAGAACATGACTGAGAACAGACACATTCCTGATCATCATCATATTTTCTCTGTTTGTGTTCTATATGTGGATCTTCAGCCTGGATACATTCATTAGATAACAACATTTTTAATTCGTTTTGTATTAATATATATATATATATATTTGGCTGTCAAAATTCAAATTATTGTAAAAGGCACTAAATGTTAACACGCTATCAATTCAGCGCATTTCTGTTTTTACCATTTTTATAAAAAAATATAAATACATAAATAAATAACTAAATATAAAAGAGGCGAAATTTAAACCCAGCAAAACATACATTTATCCACGAAGTCTCTTCTTTACTTAGATATAAAATAAATAAATTAACACCAGATAAAAATATTTTTAATCAGTAAACTTTTGTTTTATTTCTTAAGTCTCAAATCAAACACTAAATCCGCCATGTTTTACACAATTAATCCTCTGGGTGGCGTTTTGTGGGTTTTTCCCTCATAATGGCGACACAAACTTAAATTACTGTCTTTATTGATCGTACAGATAAAAACAATACATCATTCAAATCTGTAAAATGTCTATAATTATATATATATATATAAAAGCTTCTTGACTTGATTTAAAGTGGTGCACTTTCTCCGGTATCACCTCATTAACTGTCCGTGTGGAAACATAGCAAAGGCTCTTAATGATGTCCACACATCTCTGCACTGATATAGCCTTTATATTTAATCACTGTACATATGCTTACATACATATCACATGCTGTACTTTTTGCCCGATTGCTACTTTTTGCACTTCTGGTAGATGCCAAACTGCATTTCATTGCTGTGTACCTGTACTATGCAATGACAATAAAGTTATTTCTTTCTTTCTTTCTTTCTTTCTTTCTATCTATCTATCTATCTATCTATCTATCTATCTATCTATCTATCTATCTATCTATCTATCTATCTATCTATCTATCTATCTATCTATCTATCTATCTATCTATCTATCTGATATGATGTGAGGTCCAGTTAACAGCTAAAACAGGTAGAAGTAATAACTACTTTTTACTTAAGTACATGTCAGAGCCAAAACTTCTTTACTTTCACTTAAGTAAAAAGTATAATCAGTACTTCAACTTTTAACCGAGTATTTTAAAACATGAGTATCTGTACTTCTACTTAAGTAATGGATGTGTGTACTTTCGCCACCTCTGCCAATGACCAGTGTTCCTGTCCATTTTCTTTTCTTCAGATATGCCAGATTCACCCCACTGCCCTACCTCTGGATGGAGTTATCTTCAGTTGGAGACAACTTTGTTGTCTCCAACTGAAGATAACAGATAACTTTGTCTTGTTCCACCTCAAGAACCTAAAGATCATCTGAAATTTCAGGATGGATTTTGACTGTAATTACAGTTTTTCTCAAATGCTAAATGCTTTTTGAAACTTTACAGTAATGGATGTTCTTAGATCTCTGCAGAGGATTAGGCATTTAGATTTGAGAGTTTCATATGAAGAGTATAAATCTATAGTAAATTCTGCATGTACACTACTGTAACACATTTCAATGCAAAAACAGAATCTATTGCACATAACAGTACTCTTGAAAACATGATCAGGGTGTGAAGTTTTTTTATTTACTTTATTCACACCACACACACACACACACACACACACACACACACACACACCACAATCACTGTGCGGCATCATGTCGCTGAGCTGCATCAGGCCACATCACCTTATCCACATCGCAGGCTATATTGTCTCTTGCCAGGCACCGCGGGAAAAACGCCCTGGAATGGCGAATCCATCCTTGGAAGGCCTCCACTGGGGTGTCAACACAGGCCAGCTCCATTGCCCTTAGGAGGTCCTCTCTAGTGTATGGTTGTCTGTCATAAACCTTCCATCTCCATGATGAGAAGAACTCCTCTATAGGGTTCAGGAAAGGGGAGTAGGGTGGCAGACAGACGTTTAAAAAGTGGTTACTGTTGGTGGTGAACCACTCTCTGATTTGGTTTGTTTTGTGGAAGCGTACATTGTCCCAAATGATCACATAAATTTGATGTGCGGGCCCAGGATGGTGTTGTTGGCGGTCCAGGAGGATGTCTTTTAGCTCCTCTAGGAAGGTGAGGAGACGTTGGGTGTTGTAAGACCCAAGGACAGCATGCCGGTGGACAAGCCCCTCCAAACCCATGGCCACACAAAGAGTAATATTACCCCCTCATTGAACAGGAACCTCAGTGATGGCTCTTTGGCCAATGATGTTACGGTCTCTTTGCCTTCGTTTCTGCAGGTTGAAGCCAGCCTCATCCATGAAGAGGTACTCATGAGGTCTGACCATCGTGTCCAACTGTATTATCCTTTGTGAAAATGTGAAAGTGCACAGGTGTTCAGAACAACAGACAATCAGGTATCACAGTATTGTCCAGAAGTAATGTAGGCCACTGAGCAACACAGTATGTCCACTAACTGTATTGTGAACATGGATGTATACTTATTTGCACATACTCGTAACGTAGGTCTTTGTGTCGCGCAGAGTTGCGCTTAAAGGGAACCCTATAGACCTGTTTCATCCGCATCTTTTGGTGCCGGAGAACTCCGCTATTGTGGCCAAGTTGACATTATCAATGCTCTCAAAGTTGACATTATCGGCAATGACTTTGTCTCTGATCTCCCAGAGTCTGATGAGGTTGTTCTCCCGAACCATATCCACAATGAGGGTTTCTTGTGCCGCTGTAAATACGGAAACCCTCCCACCTCTATGTGGCATTCTTTCAACTCTAAAGAAAGAAACATGTGTTGTCAGTTTTACAATACAGTAACAACTGATTTGAAACCAATAGACTACTTTCACAGGCTTGTAAAATTGTATTGTGACAAAGAAAGCAATAGAGTACAATACCTGTTGTGTTGTCTAAATGCCCTAATAATGGTGGCCACGTTGAACCTACTCAGGTTTGGACGGACTCGTAGTCCTGCTTCAGCCATTATCATGTCATGGACAATGACATGGCATGAATATGACCAGAGTTCTTTTGCAACTTGTGTTTTAGCAAAAAGAAATGTATTAAGATTTATGAGAACGGAGGATTGTGTTTTGTGAATTGTGTCTTCATGTGAAATGTGTTTATGATATTGGAAAATGATGGCTAGATTTAGTAAATGTGCTTAGACAACTGGTCATTTGGTTTAGAGGATTGGCTTTTGTGTTTCAGCATTTGAGAAAAACTGTAATATCAACAGTCTACTACAATGGTTCAGGACCACAGTTTTCAAGGACAGTTTTGCTTTTAAGCACCTATCACTGCACACTTTAGCAAAGGTGGAACTGTAATCAGTGGACATTCTGTGCCACATAGATGAGTGTGGGCTCCATTTTAAACCTTGTTCTTCTCCTCGTTAATTCCTCATGCCTCTTAGGGAGCTTTTCTGTGCCACAGTCAGCACTGGATTACTTATTTTGCGTAAACTTTCAATTATAAGGAACAAAGTGTTCACTGTTAAAAGCGCTATACAAATAAAAATGAATTGAATTAAATTGTATTAGAGCTAACCATTCTATCTCTGGAGATCATTTGTCCAACAAAGTTCATCTGTAAGGTTGTTGTAACTCATCTGTAAATGATCTACCTACTATATGTAGTGAAATTGTTATAACTTCTCTGTATTTGGTCTTTCTCTGTAATCACAGCATTGTCCTTTAGGTTAGAAGACTTTCTGCCTGCTACTTTCTGCCTGCTGAAAATGTTACATATTCAGTTTATGAAAATACAGATTGCTTTAATAACCCAGTAAATGTACCGTAAACTCTTTCTTTAGAGTCTTAGTAGACACTGCTACTGATTCGCATAAATTATGTCATAGGTTTTATATTTAGATAATTGTGTAGATGCTTTTATTTTCCCCCTCAGAGTAGCTTTTTACATTAATTTACCTTTTTTTTAAGGCTTGAAAAAACAGCCTACACTGAAATATTGAACACTAATGATCAGGTAAAGGCTGTTCCAATTTGTGTGGGGCTTTGTAAGAGAAAGCTCTGCACACTGCTGTAGTAGTAGTGTTATAATTGGTACAAAGAATTTGCCTGCACCTTTTGATCAAAGTAGGCGAAGGAAGACTTTCTTCTAACTGTATGTGGTCCTAGATAACCACTATTCAAGGTACCAACAAATAGCCTGCCCCTTGTAATCAAAGAAGGCATGGCAGAAAATAATGATTCACACAGGTTTATACATAATAAGTAGTATTTTATGATCAATGTGAGCTTTGATTGAGACCCAGCGTAGAGACGATACGACTAGGGCGTGATGTGGTCATCATTTGTGGTTATAAAGATTTAGACTTACTGTAATTTCTGGACTATTAAGCGCACCCAAATATAAGCCGCAATGAATAATAATATATAATAATATTATAATATTATTACAAATATAAGCCACTGAATTCTACAAAGATTTTTATTTTGAACATAAATAAGCCGCACCTGTCTATAAGCTGTCTACACTGAAACTAATGAACTTTACACAGGCTTTAATGAAAGACAGTGTCTGTTACATGGCTTGTATCTAAACAGTAGCCTACCAAGAAAGTCATTGTTCACTGTCTTACTCCTTCCTTTCAGAACAATTTCTCTCGAGAGTTTATCTTTTGGCATCGTCGTGCGTTTAAAAATCACCATCGGTGAATCTTTTCTCCCGATGCCGTGCAGCTCAGAAAACAGGTGAAGTGTGTTTTTTCATGCCTGGTTGTTTTCAGCGTGATGAATGATTCACATTTCCTGTTGACAGTCCGAGTGAGCGGCAGGTCAAACGTCAGAGGAACATCATCCATATTTATGATGTGGTGCGGCCCGATTCAGTGGGAGCACATCTGATTTAATATAAAGAGTTTCATTGGTTCACTTTAACCCCTTCGGCAATTTCATTGGTCTAATGTTATGGGGCTCAGTTTTTTGGCTTGAAGTTTGTGAAACCGGAAAAAAAACAGGAAAAATCCATAAATTAGCCGCTTCATTGTTTAAGCCGCGGGGTTCAAAGCGTGGGAAAAAAGTAGCAGCTTATAGTCCGGAAAATACGGTAACTCTTATTCAGTAAATAGTTTAACTTGGCTACTACAGATTTAAAACTCCAAACTCTGATGAACCATATAAGGCCTTAATGCTATAACTAAAGAGCCTTTCAAGATGTATTTATAGCTTCTAGTTGTGTCTGGGTAAAGACTCTTATCCACAATATTTTGCTTTACCCAAAAGAAAGTCTTGGTTCCTCTCAAAGTTTCCCTCTTAAAATATTTCTTTATAATGTCTTATCTAGCTTAGACATTAGTGGTCTAAATGGAAAAAAAAAAATGCACATATCCTCTATGACATCTTTTACGCTATATATTAATAAAACTGAATTTCTTTAATCAAATTGTGTTACAGTTGTTCTGACTCACCCTCAAGGACAGATTTATGGAAGGACAATAAAGTGAATGTAAAATATGCCATAATATCTGAGTAATGACACAATGTTTTAAAGGATTGTATAATCTACAATTCAATAATTGTAAACAATTCAATAATAGTAACCAGGAAAAGCTTTTAGAATTTGTCTCTATTAAGTAAAAAAATAGTCCATTATCTTGTTTTATCTGTTCCTCTCTGTTATTTGTGATCAGCAGGTCTGCTCCTCCTCTCTCACAAACCTGTCAACAGTCTAAGTGGTCTCACTCTATAGTTTTCCTAACCAACAGTATTGCAGTGGCAGCCAGCAAGAAAATAACCAGCAATCAGCAGACGCACCACAGACAGTCCATAACAACAACTTGTGCTATCAGCTAGTTCAGCTGACCTTCATTTGCTGAAAATACTGAGTTTCTATGAACTGAATTACTAATCTCTCTATAATAAACATTTAAACTACGACACAGGAAACATTATTGCAAACTGTTCAATGTGTAGCTCTCTACAGTCTCCACTGCAGTCTGTAGAGTGTGGTTTTCTAAAAATAATTGTTCTTAGGACAGGAAGTTGAGGTATAGCATATATAACTATTCTCTTTAAAGTCTCAGTAGACAGAGTACCGCAACTGAGCTGCATGAATTCTCACTCAAATTATTTATATCACTATGTAGGGGCGTCCCCCTTCTTACAGAAGTACTTCATCATGTATTCTCAGTTGAAGAATTAAATTTTAACATTGGTGGATTAAATGTAAATTGGTTTTGAACTTAAGTAGCGAATTCGTGTATTTGTACTGTACTGAAGTACTGTATTTTCATTTGGGGAGACTTTTACTTTAACATTTTACTGGAAAACATTTAGTCGTTCCTTTTTTTTTTTTTACGATAAGTGGAAAAAACTTAACTGGTCAAGTGTGCAGCAAGCCACCAATCAGGATAGAGTGTGCTCTGTTTTGAACTTGTTTTGATTGACCTTTGTGTGTGTCTGGTTTGTATTATTTCTATAAAGATATCCATTTATAGAAATAATACAAACCAGACACACACAGGTTTGCTACATGCTGTGTTGGTATATTGATAAGACAAGTGGAATTATAACATACACACTACACCGTACAATGGCTTGTTTTCAGGGTGAGCCAATAAACAGAAAATGTCTACATTTAGAAGCTTCCTTACCTGAAAGAAAAGAAACAAAAATACAATAAGCTTCCCTAACTCCCTACTACAAAACAACAATCCCCACTCCAAACAAAATGGAAGCCACACCCTTACTGCCAGTGAACTAAGTGAATATGTACAGTGATATCTATATACAGAAATGGTCCAAAACAGCAAAACAAGCTCAGGGTGTATACAAAATACAGGCCAAAGACAAAAACCAGAACAAACATATCACTAAGCCAACAAAATCCACTCCTACTTCACCACACCAAACACCACAACAACAACCCTCCTCTGGTAGCGTTTATTCCTCTTCCTTAAATAGAGGCATCAGTCATGAGGTCATTAATTGGAGGTGGGACCAAGGCAGGGTAGCCTGGAAACTCTGGGTGGGAATGGGACCTGCACACAACACAACATGCACAACAGAATACAGGGACAGAAACTGTAACAATAGATTGGTGTGCTAAAAGTAAAATTTTCGCATATACATATTCACAAAAACTTTTCACATAAACAGAGTTGATTAATCAAGGATTAATTAAGAGTCAACAATGATAATAAGACATTATAGCCATAATACATTATGGTACATTGGATACTTAAGTACATTTAAAGGAAACACTTGAAAAGCAAAAAGGGAATTGTGGACATTCTTGACCCAGATGAGTTGGGGAGTTGGGAGGCCCACAATGTACGATCCTCCGAGCACAACATGCAGAGGATGATTGTCACGATGACCACCAGCAATTGTAACTGTTTTGTGTTGCAACTTTGTTGCCCTGATTTGGGAAAACCAGATTTGTGTCATGCTAATGTTGAGGCCCAGTGAGCTGTTTTTGTATAGTTTGGATGTGACTATTCTGCTTTCTTTTGTGAAGGCTGAGCAATCCAAAGGAGTGGCATGTCACATGGATGTTTGCTGTGCACATGTTTGTTTGAGAGTACCTCTTTTCAGGTAGATTGTTGCTTTCAAGAGGTGGCTTATCCTTGTATTTAAACCCCCTCCCTCCCCTTTGCTTTAGTTATTAATGATTCCATTTGCATTAACTTTAACAATGTGTGTCAATTTGTTAAGGAGATGTGTGTAGCTATGTTAGCTACTGATAACTTATATGGACATATATAATATGAGGTTTATTTATTGTGTAGTTTTGGTTTTTGCTGATTATAATAAAGTAAATTGTTTGTATTCTTTCTTTGTGAATGTTTTCTCATGGTTATGCTAACATAAGATAAAAACTTTTTTTTTAGTAACTTTTAAATGAGGTCTCAGATTTTTTTTTGGTAATATAATAGTGTCCTTCCTTTATGTGGTTCCCTGGATGATAATCCTGATGGAGCAAAGTCATGCATGACAATTGGCTAAATAGAAATATAGCATAGTCCCTGCTTGCCACATAAAGGAATGTTTGCATGTGGCTAGAAAGCCCTGTATGGGTTTTGCAAAATAAGGAATCTATTTTTATTTGTGTCTAAAGTGCGATGGACTCGCATTAACAACTGACTAATAGGTGGTTCCTTTTTTTTTTTTTTTTGTGAAAGTAAATAATTTCTGCCACTAGGCTTTTTTTAAATAGCAAACACATATTTATTGTTTTTATTGTTTTTGATCATTACAACATTTATTTAAGGCAAACAAAAAAAAATATTTTTATTATTTTAATTTAAAAGGGTTAAGATTCTCCATATAAATAGAAATATGACATATATATATTAGATCATAATGTGGGTCACAAATATTAGTTATAATAATAATAATAATAATAATAATAATAATAATAATAATAATTAACCATCAGCATTATCATTATTAAGCTTTTTCCCGAAACTGGTTAGAATTTTACTTGTTTTCTCTCTCCACCAGTATTAACCTAAATCAGTTTTTATTATTCATATACAACATTTCACATATTAATTCTTTTCTCACAGATCCAAATATATTCCCTATCACAGGGAACATCATACCAATTTTCACGCTCAGTACGATAGCCAGACACTGCACAGTCCTCACGGTTCCTGGCATTGTTGGGTTCACCCTTTTGCCAGAACCTGAAAGAAAAGAACCGGCTTCAATGTACTTTTGTTTATGAAAGAATGCACAAAATCGAGAGTGGCTGAAAGCGTTGGGTAAGTGTTTATTAAACAAACAGACAGATAATCCAAATTAGCAGACAAAAAGGTCAATGTTAAACAGGCAAAGGTCTGGCAATTAGTAAAGAACGTATGCAAAACAAGAGTGAGAAGCAAGTAAATGAACGCAAAATAAAAAATGGAAAGAATGAACATGACCATGAAATGAGAAGTGGTTTGATAAATTGTGAATTGTAGAAGTTACATTGCAAGACACAACTCAAACAAAGGGATACATATAGACACAATACTAAGTGCTCAAATGGAGAACATCTGCAATGTAACACACATGAAGACAAGAACCAATGACATGCACAGGAGACACAAACCAAAACAAGGGCACATGAAAACAAACAGAGCAAAGCATGCACTTCACAGTGGCTTGCATGATGTACATGTGTGTTATACTCTCCCAAAAATAAAGAGAAAGGTTAATATTTGACATTTGTTTTATACAATATAGTTTTATGTGAGTGTCAGGGAACCACCTGCCACACCTTCCCTCAACAATCTGCACACTCACAGCAACTCTCCATCTTTCTAAGTACCTGCACCTGGTGCTCGTCACCACTCAGCCCTATATATACACCCACTCTCCCCCCAGTCCTTGTCTGTTCTACTACTTACTTAGGAGAACAGTCACAGACTACCCTCTTTGGATTACTTATGTTCCTTGGACTTGGTTTGCCTGTTTTTCTGATCACAATTCCAGCCTGAGATTTTAGATTTATCTGCATTTATCAATAAAGATCTGCAATTGTATCTTCCGGCATGAGTGTGCTTTACATAACAAATGGAAGAAATGGGGTTCTCTCAGACCCTGCATCAATTATAGGGGTTGCAACTTATATATGGTGAAATACCCTTCCCTCTCACCCTGGTACCCTTGGCACTAGAACTCTGCCAGGCAAGAAAATTTACTAAAGTAGATCTATTTAGTGCCTACAATTTGGTGCAAATTATGGTGGGGGACAGATGGAAAATGGCAATTTTTTACCTCGTAAACACCCTGAAATGAACAAAAGAGGCCAAACAAGTCTTCTTACAAATGTTCTCTCACAATGTTCGGGAGAAAGACCCAAACTCCATCCTGCAGCCCTCTCCCCAGCCGAGCACAATTATGGCATACGCAACAAAGAACTCTTGTTTTAAACCAAACTGTGGCAACAGCTACCCAGGAGCCCAAATAACTTACCACCTACTCTAAGAAAAGTACTGGAGGCCTAACTTGTCTGACATCCAGCACATGGTCTCACCTTGTTCAATGTGTGCACAAGCTGAGGTTCCTTGTACATTACCTAGAGGCAAACCCCTCCCACTCCCTGTTTCTGAATATAATATAACTGGATTTTGTTGCTATCCCAAATTTCAAGGTAACACAACAATCTTGGTGGTTATACACAGTTTCTCAAAGTTACTACACTTCTACCCACACTACGATCTGTCCTAACCAAAGTGGAGTGATTATTCAACCATGTGTTTAGGGACTTTGGCATCCAGTAAAAGTGAGTGACTATGGTCCTCAGTTCACCTACAGAATCCGGGCCAATTTTATAGAAAACTAGGGGTTATGGTCAATCTCACTTCTGGGTACCACCCCCAAGCCAACGGCCAGGTGGAAAAAGTCCAATCAGGAAATAGGAGGTTTTCTAAGGTCATTTAGGACTGGGTTTAGTTCCTACAATTGGCAAAGTACGTTTAGAACTCGCTCTCCATTCAGCCACCTGACTCGCATCCTTGCAACATGTCCTCAGGTACCAACCGCCTTGGTTTCCATGGAACCCCAACC
The DNA here is from genome assembly GCF_014805685.1 of Silurus meridionalis. Lineage (NCBI taxonomy): Eukaryota > Metazoa > Chordata > Actinopteri > Siluriformes > Siluridae > Silurus > Silurus meridionalis. The sequence continues at coordinate 1,618,334 of NC_060886.1, forward strand.
AGCCTAACTCTCCATCAGTAGATTAGTAGTACCAGCATAGTGAGCAAGTCTGGGAACAAGCAATCAAATATCTGCTCTATATTGAAGGACAACCAGCATAATTTGTGTCATGTTTTAGATTCAAGAAACAGGTGAGGGCTGCTAAAGTGGGAAGGATAATGACCCTAAAGACCAATGTTGGGTACCTACATCCAAATGTTGCATCAAATTACACTGAGAACACCTAAAATTCCCAGTCCCATGTAAAATACCCGGGGGAATCAGAAGAAGCAGGTTAGCTACAGGTTTACCAAACCACACACACACACACACACACACACACACACACACACACACACACAAAAACCCAACAGTTCACTATAAATAGAGTCTTCCGAACATCAACAAATTGCGAATTAATGTTCTTAGTGACTTGTTCCAAAGATGTACTGATCCATGTTGTACGACGTATTGATTACCATGTTAAATTTCATTTGTCTGTTTATTGGAATTGAATTTCTCTTGTGCCCCTGGTTACTTTGTTTGCTTATCACCTGATCGTTGCCAATTTTTCTGACCATGGCTGCTGCCTGATGTTTTGGATTTATCTGCATTTGTTCCTTCCTCATCTGCCTGTGTGAGTGTGCTTTACCTAACACTACCAATATTTGAGAATGAGTGTAGGTGAGGTTATTATTAGCTCAATCTCTACTAGTAGTTATTTATCTACTAATCTAAGTAAGCTGAGAAATTCTTAACACTATCTGTACAAGAAAAGGTAACTAATAAACTTGGCAAGGTCTCTCAAATTCATGTTTCTGCTACAACCAGTTCTGCTACAACCAGTGCATTGCCTGCTAAAAAAAAAAAAATATATATATACAGTGTGTCAGGAATCCACCTGCCACGCCTCCTTCAGAGGCTGCCTTTGCCTCTGCACGCTCCCAAGTGTGCAGAGCAAATCACACACAGCTGAAGCACATTATCCACTCATTCCCTGCCTCCATATAAACCGCTTACTCACCCACACTCCCTGTCGGTTATTGCACGTTCATGCCCGTTCATGTGTGTTCCTGTGCGTTTGTCGTGTTATGGTTTTGCGTATGCTTATCCCCGCTATGTACCGTTCGACTCGGACTCTCTCTATCTCTCTCTCTTGCGTGGACCGCATCTCTTTCCAAATGCACCAGGGATTGTTCTTTCCATAATCCACGGACGTTGAACTGTTGTGGGCCGCGCTGTGTGCGCACCACCGGATTTTTCCTTTTCCCCGGACTTCGTTATCCGGATTATCCCTGCGAGCGCAGGTATTTGGTTTGGCTCTGCCTTTGTTATAAATAAAGTTTTGTTTGCTGTTACTCTGGCTTCCACCTCCGTTTCCTGCATGACACAGTGGAACCCGGTTATCTCGCCCTCGGTTACCTCGACAACCCTATTAAGTCGACGTTTTTGAAGTGGAACCGCTAAATTCTCGCTTTTTCTAAGCATTTTTTTGTCGGTTATGTGGGGGAAAAATTTGCCATTTAACGTCGGTTATCTCGGTGCAGCCGCAGAAGAACTCGCGGAAGTGGCGGAAAAATCAAGGCTTACAGCTGCTACAGGTGTTTGTATACTGGTGAATTTCTGCTGTTATTTAACAACATATGCCTTTTGTTGTTAAATGTTATGCGATGAACGGGAGGCGAAAGCCGCGCTTGGCGGCGCGGAACGTGGGATGAGCAAAAGCATAGAATGAACACCGGCAGGATCGGGGGGAATCCGCGGTGCGCTTTGGGAAGAAAAGAGCAGCCGTTGAGAGAGTGCCGGTGGGAAGACACGTACCAGGATACGCATGAGCGATAACAACGACCGCCGTGAACCAACATATGCCAACAATAACGGACGGTGAGAGTGTGGAAGTTTAAATAGGAGCTGGTGATGATGCTAAACGAGCACCATATGTGCGCGATTGAAGCCGGGAGCTTCAGAGAAAGCGGCCGAGAAAGCACCTGACACGCTGAAGGGGGCGTGGCAGGTGAAATCCTGACAGATAAACATGTACTGTATGTATTTTTATAGCATGCCTTCATCAAACAAATCACGGCAACGCTGTTGTGTAAAAAACCCTTCAAAAACACGTGCATGCACATTCTCATTTAATAACGCACATCAAGTACATAAAGAAATTTCAAGCACGTTAATATATTGCCGCCATTTTGATTTTCGTTTATCTCGATCATCGGTTACCTCGATGCTTTTTGGCGACCCCCTACGACATCGACATAGACACAGAAGACAATGACCTGGGGTGGAATGAACACAATAAAAAGGAGTACAGGTCATTAAAAAGTTGATTTGTTTTAGTAATTTAATACAAAACGTGAAAGTGTTTATTTCTTTTAATTTTGATGATTTTGGCTCACATTTAACAAAAACCCAACTCGGCAAAATTACTCCATAAGACCAATCCAAAATTTTAGAAAGTAAGTTAATTTACTGTATATGTACTCAATACTTGGTAGGGGCTCCTTTTGCGTTAATCACTGCCTCAGTTTGGTGTGGCATGGAGGTGATCAGTCTGTGGCACTGCTGAGGTGGCAGGGAATAACAGGTTTCTTTGACAGTGGCCTTCAGCTAATTTGCATTTTTTGGTGTCTTGTTTCTCATTTTCCTCTTGACAATATCACATAGATTCTCTATGGGGTTCAGGTCTGGTGAGTTTGCTGGCCAGTAAAGCACACCAACACCATGGTCATTTGATCAACTTTTGGTGCCTGGTAGACGACTGTGCTGACCTTGGACTTGATAAAACACAGTGGACCAACACCAGCAGATGACATGACTCCCCATACCACCACTGACTGTGCAAACTTTACACTGGACCTCAAGCAACTTAGATTCTGTGCCTCTCCTCTCTTCTTCCAAATTCTGGGACCCTGATTTCCACATGAAATGCAAAATTTTCTTTACTTTCATATGAAAAGATAACTTTGGTCCACTGAGAAACAGTCCAATTCTTTTTTTTTCTTTGCCCAGGTGATACACCTCTGACATTGACATTGATTTTTGAATGGGCCTTTTTCTACCACATTTTTTCCTTTTATTCAACTTTATATCAGTGTGTGTGTGATGAATCTATATAATGAGTTTCACTTTTTTGTATTGTATTGAATTACTCAAATAAACAAACTTTTTAATTATATTCTAATTTATTTAGATGCACCTGTAATTTGTTTTTCAAAGGTATCTGTATTTGAAAACATGCTTAAAAGTGTGTGATTTATTTGAAGGGCACAACTGAACAAACCCAGTCTTACCCACTGCTGATTACAGTACCGTCCACCCATTTCCAGACCTTCTCAGCTTCTATGTCATTTGCACCAATCCAAACTTCCTTTCCACTTCTCCACATCCCAACAAGGTCCTGGTGAGAAGGAGCAAGTAATTATAAATCCTAATAAACTTGCCACTTAAAGGGGTCTTCAGTGTTACAGCTTTGTACAATACAAAACATTGTTGTCCTGCATGAATTGAGTGTTGCAAGCACACCATTTTCTAAGTAGTCCCTTAATAAATCAAGTACCAATTATTTATTAATCAAGAAAATCTTTATCGTTAAGTATATACTCTAGTTTTTACCACGAGATGCTTGAGCACATTATTCAAATGCATTTAGACTGACCGATACAGGAGAATGCAGCTCATTCCAAATTATCATTATATTTAAAAAGAAAAACAAATCTCCCACTATTTTTCTATTTTGCTATATAGCCATTTAAAAAGTTTTTCAGCTGATCATTTCTGTAGCATCTTTAAGTAGAGTTAATTAGCTTAGATTTATAATTATAGTTGGTTACAAATGTGGACATTAAAATTGCACATTTTCCCCCCGAATTCCAACACAATGAAATTCTCCAACACAACAGAATATTCTCCAAATGGTGCATGGAACAACATACTGTATCTACAGGCCAGACCAATTAGCTTTGCAATTACACAAGTGTTTATCTTTGACCGTTTGTTAAATATGCTTATAGATTTTTACTGTACATTACATTTTAAAAAGAGAATTAACATAATTATCACTGTCTGATAAATTATTAACTGCATTTAATGTATGTAATTGTGGGAAAACATCCACAATCAAATATAAATAAATTAGTATTAGCCAAACATTTGATAATGTAAAGACATTAAGAAATTGTCTGTTTCTTTTTTACTGGCAAACCTTGACTGCTGTACCATTGAGAGCATCCTCACTAACAGCATCTGAGTGTGGTACAGCAGCTGCACTGCTTTGGACTGTTAACCCTTCAGAGGGTGGTGAAAACTGACCCAAAGTATCATCGGCACTCAGCTTCCCACTTTGGAGAACATTTACAGTAAACGCTGTCTGCAAAGGGTGAGGGGCATCATCAAAGATCCCTCTCACCCCAACCAGGGACTATTCACACTTCTCCCATTGGGCAGATGCTACAGTTCCCCTTCAGGAACTCGAGCTGTGTCGAAACGCTATGGGAACGCCCCCTGTGTGACCGCGCTCTAAACCACGTGTGTAATCTGACCAATAGGCGTTTGGAACGTGACATCATCAGCGGGCGACGTCGCGTAAACAGGAAGCTACAAATGGCTGCGAGATGGACCAAAAGCTAGCTCCTGCGAGAGAAGGTAAGCGCCGCAGGGATGCAGGGAGTGTGGCACGGAGACGCAGCATCTCGTTCCCTCGGGGAACTAGGGTTACATTCGTAACCTAGAGACGTTCCCCTTCAGGAACTCGAGCTGCATCGAAACGCTATGGGAACGAGTGTCCAATCACGCCACACTGACCAGACCCTGCCTAGAGAGTGAGGGCCTCGGGACCAGCATGCAGGACAGAGGAGCCCGGAGTGGCTCTGAGGTCAAGGTCATAGAACCTGACAAGGGTCAGCGGGGTGGACCAACCCGCAGCATCACAGATGTCCTGGAGTGGCACTCCAGCGGACCAGGCCGTAGAGGCCGCCACACTCCGGGTGGAGTGAGCTCGAACCCCGAGCGGTGCGGGGAGGCCAGAGGACCCATGAGCCGACACAATCGCATCCACTACCCATCTGCTCAAAGTCTGCTTATTGGCCGGGAAACCTTTCCTGTTAGGGCCATAGCAGACAAGCAGCTGCTCCGACTTCCTCCACGGACTCGTCCTGTGAAGGTAGGTGTCCAGTGCTCGCACCGACACAGTCGGTGCTGTCGCTCCTGGTCGGGGGCTGTAAACGGAGGAGGGCAAAATGCCTGCAACACGACCGGACGGTGGGGAGCGGTCATGAGTGGCCACTCCGCCCAGGGTCTGTGGAGCGGCCCACGTCTCTCGTGGCACATAAATTGCCTGGAGATGATGGCAGTGTTTTTGGGGTTAAAACACTTTCTCCTGGACCTGAGAGATCGCCATGTGTTGGTCCGCACGGACAATACGGCGGTGGTCTCTTACATCAACCACCATGGGGGTCTCCGACCTCGCCCCTTGTACAAGCTAGCGCGAGCGGTCCTCTTATGGTCTCAGGACAGGCTCCTGTCCTTGAGGGCCATTTACATCCCGGGTCGGTTGAATGTCAGAGCGGACGCCCTGTTGAGGCAGGGGCCGAGGCCTGGGGAATGGCGTCTCCACCCCGAGGTGGTGGAGCTCTTGTGGCGGAGGTTCTACAGAGCCCAGGTGGATCTTTTTGCGACCCAGGAGACCTCGCACTTTCCCCTCTGGTTCTCTCTCTCTCACCCAGCCCCGTTAGGGCTGGATGCCATGGTACAGTCGTGGCCGAGGCTACGCCTGTACGCCTTTCCCCCGATCGCTCTGCTCCCTGGAGTTCTGGAGAGAGTTCGCCGGGATGGAGTCTGTCTCCTCCTGGTAGCGCCTCGATGGTCGGGCAAACCGTGGTTTGCGGATCTGGTGTCTCTACTCGAGGGCCCTCCATGGGAGAGTCCCCCCAGGAGGGATCTTCTCTCACAGGCGGGCAGGACCCTGGTTCACCCCCGCCCGGAGTAAGTTAAGGGGCACAGTTCGTAACGGCCGGCCTCTCCACCGAGGTGGTAGAGACCCTTCTCCACTCCAGGGCTCCCTCCACGAGGAGGTCGTACGCCGCACGATGGCGACTGTTCATGTCTTGGTGCGAGCACCATGGCCTGGATCCTGTTAACTGCCCGGTTGGTTCAGTTCTGGAGTTCCTACAGGAACAGTTTGCCGCAGGGTTAACCCCTTCGACCCTGAAGGTTTACGTGTCCGCCATCGCGGCATATGGCACCCCGCCTGCAGGGCAGTCGCTGGGTAGGCACCCACTGGTGACACCTTTCCTCTGTGGCGCCCGGAGTCTGAGGCCCGGGATGCGACCCAGAGTGCCTGTCTTGGATCTGGCGGTTGTGTTGGCGGCTCTATCTGAGCCTCCCTTCGAGCCTTTAGCCGATGTGGCCCATAGGTTTCTGTCTTTTAAGACCACCTTCCTTTTGGCGATTTCCTCCCTGAAGAGGATCGGGGATCTGCAGGCTCTGTCCATGGCCCCGTCTCGCCTGGAGTGTACCCCTGGCATGGCCAGAGTGTTTCTCTATCCGAAACCTGGGTACGTACCTAAGGTGCCTTCGGCTCCCTCACATCGGGTCGTGTTGCAGGCATTCTGCCCTCCTCCGTTTACAGCCCCAACCAGGAGCGACAGCAACGACTGTGTCCGGTGCGAGCACTGGAGACCTACCTCCGCAGGACGAGTCAGTGGAGGAAGTCGGAGCAGCTGCTTGTCTGCTATGGCCCTAACAGGAAAGGTTTCCCGGCCAATAAGCAGACTTTGAGCAGATGGGTAGTGGATGCGATTTTGTCGGCTCACGAGTCCTCTGGCCTCAACGCACTGCTGTGAGTGTGGCGGCCTCTACGGCCTGGTCCTCTGGAGTGCCACTCCAGGACATCTGTGACGCTGCGGGTTGGTCCACCCCGCTGACCTTGTCAGGTTCTATGACCTTGACCTCAGAGCCACCCAGGCTCCTCTGTCCTGCGTGCTGGTGCCGAGGCCCTCACTCTCTAGGCAGGGTCTGGTCAATGTGGCGTGATTGGACACTCGTTCCCATAGCGTTTCGACGCAGCTCGAGTTCCTGAAGGGCGTCTCTGGGTTCTGACGTAACCCTAGTTCCCCGAAGGAATGAGACGCTGCGTCTCCATGCCACACTCCCTGCATCCCTGCGGCGCTTACCTTCTCTCGCAGGAGCTAGCGTCTGGTCCATCTCGCAGCCATTTGTAGCTTCCTGTTTACGCGACGTCACCCGCTGATGACGTCACGTTCCAAACGCCTATTGGTCAGATTACACACGTGCTTCAGAGCGCGGTCACGCAGGGGGCGTTCCCATAGCGTTTCGACGCAGTGTCTCGTTCCCTCGGGGAACTAGGGTTACGTTCGTAACCTAGAGACGGTACCTCAGAGTCGCACAAACAGACTGAAGAACAGCTGTTTCCAGTAGCTGTTACTGCACTGAGCAGCTGATTCAATACTGCATTGTTACTTTCTGTGTATTTTACACTGTTTATCCACTACACATTTTTTTGCACCATCCATAACTCACATTTGCACTACTGTACATTTCACCCATATTTATCCTGCATATACTGTATCATACACACATTCATACTTATACATAAATATATGCCATTGAGTATATGTCTGTATGCATAATCTTTGCACAGTATATTGTATATTACTATATATGCAATGTATTACTACCTACTGCACCTTCTGTACATTAATCACGCTCATCCCTGTGTGTGTGTGTGTGTGTGTGTGTGTGTGTGTGTATATATATTACACCTCAAACCCTATTTATCTAGTGTTATCTATTGTAAACAGGCACTTATGCACTTCTGGTTAGATGCTAACTGCATTTCATTGGCTATGTACATGTACTTTGCACAATGGCAATAAAGTTGAATCTAATCTAATCTAATCTATTTAATTTCAATGAAATGTGGTAAATTCACACTGTGAATTGAGTTTGTTAATTAGGACAGGATATTTGCACTTTTGCACTTTAGTGAACTTTAGTTATTGTAACACTGTTTTATGTTCTTAGTTGAGTTCTGCAGACTAACATATAAATAATCCTATAATTAATACACTAGAAATGCTACAGTAATGTTCAAACACATCGATGGTAAGCATGTAGAAACCATTGATAAGTCATTAATGTTATTTATATTTGAGTATATACTTATATATACAGTGGAACCTGGTTATCTCGACCTCGGTTAACTCGACAACCCTATTAAGTCGACGTTTTTGAAGTGGAACCGCCAAATTCTTGCTTTTTCTACGCATTTTTTATCGGTTATGTCGACTTTTTTTATGTCGCCGAACCCTGATATCTCGAGCACAGGGGGGGGGGAATTTGAAATTTTAATGTCAGTTATGTCGATCGGCGCTGTGCAGCCTCAGAAGAACTCGCAAAAGTGTCGGAAAAGTCAAACCTTACAGATACTACAGGTGTTTGTATTGTATACTGGTGAATCTCTGCTGTTAGTAAGTGCACATATGCATTTTTTTTGTTAAATGTTATGCGATGAACGGGAGCGCGGCGCTCGGCTTCAACTCCTTACCGAGCGGTGGGGTATGGCAGGGTAAGGAGCACGGCTCTCTCGGTAAGGAGTTGAAGCCGGGAGCTTCAAGCGGCCGAGAGCACCTGCCACGCCCCCTTCGGCCGTTCACGTTTGAGACTTTTCTGTCCCTCGTTTTTGGTTTCGGGTTCGGTTTTGGATCTTCCGGGTTTTCCGGCTTCTCTCTCTCTCTTCCCTCGGCATCGCGGACGTAAGTTTTTCGGACACTTTGCTTTGTGTGTTTGTGCGGATTACTTCAGCCTGATGGTCATAAGTTTTCAGAAACTTAGTTACTGTTTATTTTTCTTTTTTTCCACATGTGGACTAAATGTGAGACGGCACTGTGCAGCCGCTGTTTTTTTTTTTTTTTTTTTTTTTTTTTTTTTTTTTTTTGAGCGATCTGTGTGTTTATAATGTTGGAGAATATAATAAAGGTTTGTATGGAGAATGGATGGTGGTTTGTATTGTATACTGGTAAATCTCTGCTGTTAGTAGGTGCACTTATGCCTTTTGTTGTTAACAAACGTATGTACATTTTTATAGCATGCCTTCATCAAACAAATCGCAGCAACGCTGTTGTGTAAAAACCCTCAAAACACGTGCATGCACATTCTCATTTATTAACGCACATCATGTACATAAAGAAATTTCAAGCACGTTAATATACTGCCGCCATTTTGATTTTGTTTATCTCGATCATCGGTTACCTCGATGCTTTTTGGCGACCCCCTAGGACATCGACATAACCGGGTTCCACTGTACTTAAAAAAGTGGTTCACACTTGTATGCGCTCTGTCGCATCTGCTATTATGCACCCGCGTATTATTGGCTTTAATGATATGATGTAACTGAGAATGAAACACGACAGCCACCTACTGATAATTTACTTCCCCATAATCACCAATAAATTGTCCACATGACCTGCATTGATAATAAAGTACTATTAACTTATAAAGCGCTGAATAATGATCTGCCTCATTCCTTGGGCAAATGCTTGTTTACTTACTTAATTGTTCTACTATGCCTAGTTCTATTAAACCATGCAGATTCATTACAATTAGTATCCATGACTCAGATGCAGTGTCAGTGTATCTCTCTCTCTCTTCCCTCGGCATCGCGGACGTAAGTTTTTCGGACACTTTGCTTTGTGTGTTTGTGCGGATTACTTCAGCCTGATGGTCATAAGTTTTCAGAAACTTAGTTACTGTTTATTTTTCTTTTTTTCCACATGTGGACTAAATGTGAGACGGCACTGTGCAGCCGCTGTTTTTTTTTTTTTTTTTTTGAGCGATCTGTGTGTTTATAATGTTGGAGAATATAATAAAGGTTTGTATGGAGAATGGACGGTGGTTTGTATTGTATACTGGTAAATCTCTGCTGTTAGTAGGTGCACTTATGCCTTTTGTTGTTAACAAACGTATGTACATTTTTATAGCATGCCTTCATCAAACAAATCGCAGCAACGCTGTTGTGTAAAAAACCCTCCAAAAACACGTGCATGCACATTCTCATTTATTAACGCACATCATGTACATAAAGAAATTTCAAGCACGTTAATATACTGCCGCCATTTTGATTTTGTTTATCTCGATCATCGGTTACCTCGATGCTTTTTGGCGACCCCCTAGGACATCGACATAACCGGGTTCCACTGTACTTAAAAAAGTGGTTCACACTTGTATGCGCTCTGTCGCATCTGCTATTATGCACCCGCGTATTATTGGCTTTAATGATATGATGTAACTGAGAATGAAACACGACAGCCACCTACTGATAATTTACTTCCCCATAATCACCAATAAATTGTCCACATGACCTGCATTGATAATAAAGTACTATTAACTTATAAAGCGCTGAATAATGATCTGCCTCATTCCTTGGGCAAATGCTTGTTTACTTACTTAATTGTTCTACTATGCCTAGTTCTATTAAACCATGCAGATTCATTACAATTAGTATCCATGACTCAGATGCAGTGTCAGTGTATCTCTCTCTCTCTCTCTCTCTCTCTCTCTCTCTCTCATTCTGTGGAGTTCTCGGTCTTTTACACTAGAGGTGTTATTTCTGTTGAGGTTTCTGCTGATGCCTGTGGTGTTGACACTTTTTGCTCTGTAGACTGTTATCATGATCTTATTTGAATAGCCTTCAGTTCATTACATAACTTTATTTGGCTACTTAAACTATTTAACTTCTAAAGGGCCCTAATGCTTGTATTGAGGTTTGGCTTTAGAGCACTCACTTGTGTTTGAGAACTGACTCATGACTGTTTTGTTCTTGTGTTTCCCAGATGAGAGCCAGGGTTTACCCAGATTGTTGTTTTCAAGGTTTCGTCCTTGTCTCAGCTCAGGGAGATTATTATTTTTACACTGACGCATCTATCTCCTACATTAGGGATCAAAATTCTAAATTGAGTTTAAATAACCTTAATGAACACAAAACATGAACCCTTTATCATTTAACCATTAGCAAAGTGTTTGCTCTGGCCATGTTGAAGAAAACTGATTTTACAGTTACATTTGTGAGTCAGAGAAACTCATTTACATTTGTGAACTTTGTCATCATATCTAAGATATAGTAATAATCAGCACAGTATATTAGATTGTTAAAATGTTTCAGGGTAGACGAGAAATAAACCAATTGTGATATGGAACAGGTTCAGTGTTTTTCAAACAACAAACTCCACTTCAGTTAAAATAAAATGTAGATCTCTTCATATTCTTCTCTCTTTTACCTGTTCATCACTGCTGTTTATGATCACCAGGTCTGCTCCTCTATCCTGGCAGTCCTTTCTGCTCTCACTCCAGCTCTTCGTCTCATTAGAGATGTAATAAATACTGGAGTTGAAGTATAGCCATTTTGGTGTGTCAATGTCTTTCTCTGTACAAACAGAAGGAGCACTTTAATCACAGCACTGTGTTACAACCACAAACTGAACCCCTATACCTTTTTATTCACCATGTCTTATAATAAACTTTTTGTAATAAATCATTGTTCAGACATTTTTGATATAATAATCACATACTCAGTTGAGAGAACTTTTGCTGGAGTTCATCTGACTTTCTCTGCAGCTGGTCTCTTTCTTCAGCAAAACTTTTGCAACTAGTCAGCTTGAACCACAGTATTGCGATGGCAGCCAGCAAGAGAACGACCAGCATCATCAGACACACCACAGCCAGTCTGTAACATCTGCACCCAGAGCTGTTTGGTTCTAAGGAAAGTGATTTATACTGTATGTATTATCTAGAATTTAGAATATCTACTTTAGAATACAATAATCATATTTAGAGTTAAATCAGGTAAAATAAATGTGTGAGCATACCTGCAGTCATTTCTTTGCTTGTAGGCTCTTGCATTTTTATTTCATCTTCATTCACATAGATGTCTTCATAGTTGTATGTGCTATCCTCTTCATCAGCTGACCTTCTGTCTGAGTTTTTATAAATCAAATTACTCATCTTCTTATATAAACACTGGAACTACAGCAATGCTGGAAAAAATAACTGCGATCTATTTAACTTGTAGCTCTTTACAGTCTCTCCTGCAGAATCCAGCTCAGAAAAAAAAACTGTTATTAAAAAGGAAGTTGAGGTAAGACCTTATATTTTCTGTTTGTGTTTAAGTCTGTAGACTCATTAACACTTGCATACACAATAAGGACAAAAGTATTGGGACACCATATGTGGTTCTTCTCCAGACTGTTACCACAAAGCTGTAGACTCAATTGTACAGGACGTCTTAAGATGGCGCTATAATAGAATTTGCAATTATTTGAACTTGGCAACCCAAACCTGCTCCAGCATGGCGATGCCCCTGTGCACAAAGTGAGCTCCTTGAAGATCTGGTGTACATGCTTTGGAGAGGAAGATCTTGCTGCTATAGAGCTCTGATCTCATCCCTACTGAACACATTTGGGATGAATGTGAACGCTGACTGCACCCCAGGTCTTCTCACCTACATCAGTACCTGACTTTCATAATACACTTGTGGCTGATGAACACAAATATCCATAAACACACTCCAAAATCTAGTGGAACATCTTCCCAGAAGAGTGGAGGGAATTATAAGAGCAGTTCGGGACTAAATGTGAAACGCAATGCTCAAAAAGCACTTACCAAACTATTGGTAATGTATTGTACATGGATTCCGAGCAAATTCTACAAAAAATGTTTGAAAATACAATTGCTATATAATAGAATTTGAAAATCTCTCAATAAAGTCAAATATTGCAAGCTTAGGTTTATCAATATCAATTAATAATAATAATAATAATAATAATAATAGGGCTTTTTTTTCTCTCGACCAATGTATAAATCAAAGTAAAAAAAATTACAAACCTAAATCAGTTTGTGTTTTTCACTCATATCAGATCTAAGCATGCTGCTTATAACAGGAAAGATCATTCCAAGACAGATGGTCAGACACAGCGCAGACCTCATCCACCAAATTGTTGGGTTCACCTGGATACCAGAACCTCATTAAAGAGAACTGGTCTTCACCTTATTTTTGCTGGTGATAATGTTTTAAATAATGTAGATTTATTATGTCCATAGAAACAGTTATCATTATAAACACAATGTATTTGCTGTTTAATATTATGCATAGGATCAATTTAAAACACATTTAAAATCTAGGTCTTTTTATGTCTAAATGTGTGACCTCGGTTAAATTCAACGTCAACAGTCTGCTACACTGACTCAGGAATAAAGTTTCGCTTCTGATCATCATCACTGTACCCCGCAACATTGTATATCTGCTTCAAATGGACATTCGGTGCAACCCAGATGAGGATGAAGTTCCCTTTTGAGTCTGTTTCCTCTCAAGGTTTCTTCCTTTGCCATCTCGGGGAGTTTTTCCTTGCCACAGTTGCTCATCAGGGACAAACTTACTTACAAAGACCATATTTACTTTTAATCACCACATTATCTGTGTAAAGCTGCTTTGAGACAATGTTCATTGTTAAAAGCGCTATACAAATAAAAATGAATTGAATTGAATTAAATTTGAAACCTTGTGTTTTTTAGGAAGTATGCCCATATAAGGACTGCTAATGGTAGACTAGTCTAGGCTTGAACTGCACAGTGTGATTAGAGACATGGTGAATGTAAACTGGGATGAGGCCAAAATATCAAAACACTTAAAAAAAAAAAAAAAAAAGATAAATTACCTACAAAATGAGACCAAAAAAAAAAAGATAAACAACTAAAATTCTAGAAAATAAATCACAAAGATTTCTCTTACAAAGCCACATACACATGCTGTTCGGGATTCAAACTCAGTGGTCTAGGCTGAAAACATTTATTTTTCAAGTCTTTCTCGGTAGGTTTTTCTGAGGTAAAGGAAAAGATCTGGAGGGATCATTGTTATAGAGTATTTTGGAGAACTGGGATGTTTAGATCTCACTCTCCCCAGTCTCACACATTCACTCAAGTTTGTTGCTGGTAGTATGTTGGGCCATCTTATATTGCAGAGCTCCTTCCTGTCTATGTTACCTTCTAAAATAGTTATTAGTTAGTTAGTTATTAGTTATGTTTTCATATGTGGAATATGTAGATTACTTCAAATAATTCTCCTAGAGGCCACGGATGAGATGTTGAGATGCAACAGGGAGAAGTGTAAATCACCAACACTTTCTGTTTGAGATAAGATATAATTAAGATATACCTTTATTCGTCCCACAGTGGGGAAATTTCTCAACCCATCTTTTCTATGAAATGTGTGAGAAAGTAGAGGAGTGACTACACTATGCAGTATTTAAAAGTAGGAAATGTTATATGTGCATGCACCATTTAAAAATGCGATTCACTTAAGAACAACTATTGACCAAACGCAAACTTACTTATTAGTGATTGCAGTACTGTCTACCCATTTCCAGACTCCCTCATTGTCTCTGTCAGTCGCACCAATGCAAGCACTTTCACCTCTTCTCCACACACCAACTAATTCCTGATGAGGAAGAACAACTGATTAGGCATTCTAGTAAACTCAGACATTTTAGAATGGACCTCTAGTGACAGGGCTCGGTACAGAGGAAGAGTGCTAAATTAAAAATGTCCAGCATTAACTGTGGGTTGCCAGTAGCACATTTTCTATCGAGTCCTTTTTATGAAAAAATAAAATAAAAATTCTATTAAAAATTATGGGATGCTTGACCAAATTGTTAAGATGCATTAGTACTGACTGGCACATGGGATACATTTATGAAATGCCATTCTGATCATTTGTTTCATTTGGATATTTAAGTCAAGTCAAGTCAAGTGGTCAAGTCAAGTTTATTTGTATAGCGCTTTTCACAACAGACATTGTCTCAAAGCAGCTTTACACAAATCAACAGTGATGGTGAATGGTGTGTATTTATCCCTGATGAGCAGCCGTGGCAACTGTGGCAAGGAAAAACTCCCTTAGATGTTATGAGGAACAAACCTTAAGAGGAACCAGACTCAAAAGGGGAACCCATCCTCATTTGGGTGACATCAAGAGTTTGATCATAAATCTTTCAACAATACAGAACACTGGACAGTGAGAACTAACATGATTACTGGAGTATAAGATTATAAGTGATGTTCTTTCTGCAGTCTTAAACAGTCTATATGGTTAGTAGCTCCGAGTTTTATGAGCTCAGCATTTGTGATCACCACAGATCCAGCATCAGCTTCTCCATGCCAGAGCCTTTAAACACTCCAGGAGGTCCAATGTCAAAACTCCACACATGTAGCGGGATCCAAATGGCACTGGTACGTCTCTAGATGGTTCAGGATGTTTGTGAGTTCGGCATCTACTTCTTTAAAGGTCCGTAATCATCACGAGGTGGGAGGTGACTGGAGCTGGAGCAACCTCAGGATGCCTCGGGATGGGGAGAGAAAGAGAAGCAGTGGAGAGGAATTAGCGTAGCTGCTGTTCATGATATTAACAGCACAAGTTGATAATGTGCATGTGATCAGATGTTCTGGAGCACAAGGTTATGATGTGATGTGTGTTATGTGTAGGCTTTGCTAAAAGATATGTTTTAATCTACACTTAAATTGGGTGAGTGTGTCTGAGCCCCGAACACTGTCAGGAAGACTATTCCAGAGTTTAGGAGCTAAATGTGAAAATGCTCTACCACCTTTAGTGGACTTTGCTATTCTAGGAACTACTAGAAGCCCAGAGTTTTGAGATCTCAGGGGCGTGGCGGATTGTAGCGTGTTAAAAGACTGGATAGATACATGGGAGCCAAACCATTTAGTGCTTTATAAGTGAGAAGTAATAGTTTGTAGTCTATTCGAAACTTAACAGGAAGCCAATGTAGGGACGATAAGATCGGGGTTATGTGATCATATTTTTTGACCTTGTAAGAACTCTGGCTGCTGCATTCTGGACTAACTGAAGCTTGTTTATTAATGAAGCAGGACATCCACCTAGTAACGCATTACAGTAGTCTATTCTGGAGGTCATAAGCATGGACGAGCTTCTCTGCATCGGATATAGACAACATATTTCTTAGCTTAGAAATATTTCTAAGGTGAAAGAAGGCTGTTTTGTAACCTGATTGATGTGATTTTTGAAAGACAAGTCGCTGTCTAAAATAACACCCAGGTCTTTTACCGTTGAACTAGTGGTTACAGAACATCCGTCTAAATGCAGGTTGAGATGCTGGGCGTCTGTATACTAGTTTTTGGGCGATGAGCAAAATCTCAGTCTTATCAGAATTTAAAAGTAGAAAGTTATGGGTCATCCAATCTCTTAGTTCCTTAACACACTCAGTCATCCGGGTTAATTGAGCTGTATCGCCTGGTTTAGATGAAATATATAGCTGAGTATCATCAGCATAACAATGGAAGCTAATTCCATGCCTTCTAATAATATTTCCTAACGGAAGCATGTATATTGTGAAGAGCAGGGGTCCTAGAACTGAACCTTGCGCACGCCATAATTTACTTGCATTAGCCTGGATAGCTCTCCATTTAAATCTACGAAATGGTAACGATCGGACAGGTAGGATTTAAACCAGCTTAATGCCTGTCCCTGAATGCCGATGTAATTTTGTAAGCGATCTAGGAGGAGATCATGGTCTATAGTGTCGAATGCAGCACTAAGATCTAGTAAAACCAACAGCGAGATGAAGCCTTGGTCTGAAGCTAAAAACAGGTCATTAGTTATTTTAACTAGAGCAGTTTCTGTGCTATGATGGGGCCTAAAACCTGACTGAAATTCTTCAAAGATATTGTTCTCTTGCAGGTAGGAACATAACTGTGCAGCGACAATCTTTTCTAAAATCTTAGACATAAATGGGAGATTTGAAATTGGTCTGTAATTTGATAACGTGTTTGGATCCAGATTAGGTTTTTAATGAGGGCTTAATAACTGCTAACTTGAGGGATTTAGGGACGTGACCTAAAGATAGTGAGGAGTTAATAATATTTAGAAGAGGTTCACCAGCTGTATATAACACTTGCTTCAGTAAATTAGTAGGAATTGGATCTAACTGACACGATGTTGATTTAGCTTTGGCAATAACATTATACAGCTCTTCCTGTCCTATACATGTAAAACAGTGGAGTTGTGGAGTTGAAGGTAACACTGTCTCAGGAGATGCTGTAAGAGGTTGAACTGCCACAATTGTTTTCTAATGTTATCTATTTTTCAGTGAAGAAAATCATAAAGTCCTCACTACTAAACTGTGATGGAACACAATTTTCAGAGCCCTGATTTGTAGTTAGTTTAGCTACTGTACTGAAAAGGAACCTGGGATTGTTTTGTTGTTTTCTATAAGTTTGCTCAGATGTTCAGCTCTAGCAGCTTTTAGCGCCTGTCTGTAGCTGAGCATACTGTCTTTATACGCAATTCTAAATACCTCCAATTTAGTTTTCCTCCATTTTCTCTCCAGATTACGGGCTGTTCTCTTGAGGGCATGCGTATGACTATTATACCAAGGTGCAGGTGCTTGTTCTCTAACCTTTTTAACTGGATGGGGCAACAGTGTCTAATGTGCTAGTGAGGATAAGGTCTATGTTGTTAGCCATTTTATCAAGATCATTAGTAGTTATGGGTTTAGTGTGAAATTGAGATAAATCAGGCAGGTTATTTATGAATCTGTCCTTAGTGGTCGGAACAATAGTCCTACCAGGTCGATAGCGTGGTGCAACATGGCTAATCTGCTCTACCGGTAGTGTGTACAGTATGAGGTAATGGTCTGTGATGTCATCACTCTGAGGTAAAATATCTACATCAATGACGTCCGCTCTGTGGGATGTTATTAAGTCTAATGTGTGGTTAAAGCAATGAGTTGGTCTGGTGACGTTTTGTTTAACCCCAAAAGAGTTTAATAAGTCGACAAATGATAATCCTAGAGCATCGTTTACATCATCTACATGAATATTAAAATCTCCTACAAGCAGCACTTTATCAAAATCGATCAAGAGGTCTGAAAGAAAACAAGCAAACTCTTGAAGAAAATCAGCGTAGGGTCCTGGGGTCTGTACACAGTGACCAGAGTGAGTTTTCTATGCATGTCTGAAAGTACAATTTTAAGGACGAGCACTTAATATCTGACTAACATTAAGAGAGGCACAGTAAATGGTTGCTACACCCCCCCCACGACCAGTCTGACGGGCTCATGTTTATAAACATATCCTGGCGGTGTCGACTCGTTTAGACCCATATAATCACCTGGTTTAATCCAGGTCTCAGTGAGACAGAGTGCATCGAGATTATTCTCTGTGATCGTCTCATTTACAATCAGTGCTTTGGGTGCAAGTGATCTAATGTTTAATAGACCAAACTTTAGAACTTTGTTGTGTTTGTTTATCTGGCATTTTTCAGTTTTAACCTTAATAAGATTATTTCTGGATCTTGTGTATTTAATTCTTGGTTTTACCACGAGGAATAGATACGGTTTCTATAAACTGGGCTGTGTGTGTACTTGTAACTATTTGGTCTGTTGTATACGTGTTCTCATAGTTGAAGATTTCCAGATGTCTTACCAGTCAGATGGTGTAAAGTATCCTAGAGATTTTATCTGATAGCACTGCTGCTACAACTCTGCTGGGGTGCAGGCCATCAAGGCGGAAGAATCTAGGACGCTCCCAGAAACAGTTCCAGTTATTAATAAAGAGAAGTTAGTGCTCTTGACACCATGACTGGATAGATACATAGGAGCCAAACCATTTAGTGTTTTGTAGGTAAGTAGCAGAAGTTTGTAGTCAATTTGAAACTTAACAGGTAGCCAGTGTAGAGATGAGAAGATTGGGGTTGTATGATCATATTTTCTCGACCTTGTGTGAACTTTGGCTGCTGCATTCTGGACTGTCTGTGGCCTGTTTATTAATGATGCAGGAAATTCACTCAGTAATGCATTACAATGGTCAGTCTGGAGGTCTTGAATGCGTGACGGCTGTGGTCTCAGAACACAACCCTGGGCTTGTTTTCCAGTGACTGGACGTTGGCTAACAGGAAACTAGGTAAGGGGCGGTGTGCCCTCAGCCTGTTCCTGATGCGGCTCGTTTCCCTCGTGGACGCCGGTACGGTGGCGTCCTTTGTTGTCCTCAGGATCTCTCTCGGCCAGCATGGGTCCGGGTTTAAAAACGGCGAAAGGTGAGTGCATTGTACACCAATAGATATGAGTGGCTCTGTCATATCTAATGATGTCCATCTTGTGTAGATGGAACTGTAACTAATTAAATAAAAGTATAAAATAAACAACAAAAGAAAACATAGCTGGAGCAGTCGTGACGGCAGCCGACCTCACCGGCGCCATCTTGGGCAGTCCCTTCAGCACGAAGCAGGAGCGGTCATACCAACCGCTAAATATCAGCGGGACTCCAGTGGAGAGAGTGGACAGTTTCCAGTACCTAGGTGTTCACATTACACACGACCTGTTTTGGTCCTGTCATACCCACACCCTGGTGAAGAAGGCCTGGCAGCGTCTGTACCATCTAACACGCTTGAGGGACTTTAAACTACCCTCTCAGGTGCTAAAGACCTTCTACACCTGCACCAGTGAAAGCATTCTGATGGGTAGCATCACTTCCTGGTTCAGGAACAGCACCATGCAGGACAGGCGAGCCCTCCAGAGGGTCGTGCATTCAGCTGAACGTACCATAGTATGTGTCTCTCTAACCTGCAGGACATCTACAGAGCAGTGCGGACCAGGGCCAGGAAGATTATGAAGGACCTCAGCCAGCCCAACAATGGACTCTTTTCTTTGTTACGTTCAGTGAAAGCCTTCCGCTCCCTGAAATTGAACACAGAGAGAATAAGGAGGAGCTTCTTCCATGAGCCATTTGAAGTTTAAACCAGGAAACAACTAGGATCTAAAACTGGATCTAAAAGCTGGTCACTCTCTCTCCATCATCACACTTCTGCATATATATATATTTTTAATTTTCTCGAACTTCAACACTTAATCCCTGGACAGTCACTTCAACTGTGGATTTGCGGCACAGAGCACTTTATACCACACCATACCGCTGCGTTCACTTTAAAGACAATCACATCTACCACTTAATGTGATTACTGTTTACTGTACATAAGCATACCCTGTATCATAAGCATACCCTGTATATACAATTCTCCTATTTTTCATATATATATATATATATATATATATATATATATATATATATATATATATATATATATATATATATCTTTATCTTTATACTGCTGCGACCGGGTTCGATTCGGTCAGAACCATCCCAGCCACTCTCAGTGCGGTCCCAAGCCGGATAAATTGGGGAGGTTGCGTTAGGAAGGGCATCCAGCGTAAAAACATGTGCCAAATCAAAACATGCGGAGGATCCGCTGTGGCGACCCCTGACGGGAGAAGCCGAAAGAAAAGTTTTACGTTTTATCTTTATATATTTTATATTTTACATAGTTTATTGGTTTTATTTATCTGCCTTCTTTTCCCTTGTTTTATTTCTTTCCCCACCCTATTCCCTCATGCGGTCAGTCGTATAAACCATTTCACTGCATGTCGTACTCTGTATGTATGTTTATGTGACGAATAAAATTTTATTTGATTTGATACGTTCAACATTATGTTAGGCGAAAGTGAATGAGGCGGAAGCCCGAATCACCAGCAAACAGAGTTAAATGAAAAACAGTCGCAGAGCAAACACACAGAGTCCAACAAAGATAATAACGGATGCTGGAGTGGAGTGAGTGAAGTGCTTATATTGGTGTGTGTGTATGTGTAACAAGAGACAGGTGTGTGGAATCAGTATGATGACAAGGAGATCGATGGCGCGCACGGGAGAAGAAGCAGGGTGCTTCCTGACACCTTAACACACACACACTGGTTTACTGTTTACATAAGGGATATACTTCACTGAACAAGACCCTCAACTTTCAAATGACAAATCCATATACAAATGTCCTCATGTAATCTCTAGGGGCACTGACCACACCCAGCCCATGTGAGTGTGAGGGGTTTACTTAACATCCAGAAGAACAAAGAACAAAGGTGTACATTCTACCGTATGTGGGATTATTTACAATGTTCTAATGAATATGTAATGAAAAGTAAGTTGTCATAATTAAAATCAGTTCATTTGAATGTAATTTATGTTGTTGTCTCATAATCTGTTTATGTCTTTCCTTCATCTTCACTTGTGATGTTTTTGACCTTTTTTATGGTTTTTGGTTTGTAGTTCAGAAGTGGCGCTAAAACCAAAATTAATTATAAATGAAAAAAAACTTTTTGACTGCTCGATTAGGGATCACCACAGGAGATCATCCATCTCCACACTACTCTGTCCTCTTTATCTGCCTCTTTCAAACCAACTTCACTGCATGTCGTACTCTGTATGTATGTTTATGTGACGAATAAAATTTTATTTGATTTGATCGTTCAACATTATGTTAGGCGAAAGTGAATGAGGCGGAAGCCCGAATCACCAGCAAACAGAGTTAAATGAAAAACAGTCGCAGAGCAAACACACAGAGTCCAACAAAGATAATAACGGATGCTGGAGTGGAGTGAGTGAAGTGCTTATATTGGTGTGTGTGTATGTGTAACAAGAGACAGGTGTGTGGAATCAGTATGATGACAAGGAGATCGATGGCGCGCGCGGAGAAGAAGCAGGGTGCTTCCTGACACCTTAACACACACACACTGGTTTACTGTTTACATAAGGGATATACTTCACTGAACAAGACCCTCAACTTTCAAATGACAAATCCATATACAAATGTCCTCATGTAATCTCTAGGGGCACTGACCACACCCAGCCCATGTGAGTGTGAGGGGTTTACTTAACATCCAGAAGAACAAAGAACAAAGGTGTACATTCTACCGTATGTGGGATTATTTACAATGTTCTAATGAATATGTAATGAAAAGTAAGTTGTCATAATTAAAATCAGTTCATTTGAATGTAATTTATGTTGTTGTCTCATAATCTGTTTATGTCTTTCCTTCATCTTCACTTGTGATGTTTTTGACCTTTTTTATGGTTTTTGGTTTGTAGTTCAGAAGTGGCGCTAAAACCAAAATTAATTATAAATGAAAAAAAAAAACTTTTTTGACTGCTCCGATTAGGGATCACCACAGGAGATCATCCATCTCCACACTACTCTGTCCTCTTTATCTGCCTCTTTCAAACCAACTACCTGCATGTCTTCCTTCACCACATCCATAAACTTCCTTCTTGGTCTTCCTCTTTTCCTCCTTCCTGGCGGCTCCAAGGTTTTGTGGGAGAACATGGGCAGGTTGAACACAGTTCAACGATTGCAGTGGGCGAATAGTTTTCAGAGGAAGACCTGCCAGCAGAGAGTTGCAGTAGTCCAGATTTAAAATGACAAGAGACTGAACCGTCAAGGGTTGAAGGAGGAGGCCTGGAACAAACCGCCAAGAAACCAGGGAATGTCAGAAAGGACCAGAGGAGGGCGACAACCTCTGCGAAGATCTGGAACAGAGCAACGCCCACTATGGAGAACAGGAGTGACATCCTGCACATTAAGTCCTAGGATCCCAAAAAACAATGCACTTGGCAAGCGTCCTCGGCAGAGATCAGAGGCTGAGCGGCGTCCTCGGCAGAGATCAGGGGCCAGCGGCGTCCTATGTGGAGAGCTGGGGTGGGCGACAGCCATGGCGGAGCTTACAAGCTGGATGACGCCTCGGTGGAACACTGGAATGGAGCTGAGTGCTCAGAGGAACTCTGGAACAGAGCAGCGTGCCCGGAGGAACTCTGGAACAGAGCAGCGTGCCCGGAGGAACTCTGGAGCAGTGGCACGCTCGGAGGAACTGAAGGTGCAGGCGTGGTGATCTGCCGCTGTCATTCGAACATCCCAGGAGTTGCCTACTGAAATCAGCGTAAGAACCAAAATCGCCTTCCTTAGCGCTCCACAGCCTGCTAGCTTTAGAAAGCATCTTCAGACTGGAGGAAATACAAAGTTTTCGGTATTGGTCAGACCTTCTGTCAGGGTACAGACCACGAACTGGAAGCGGGAGTAGCTCTATCATGTTTATTGTGGTAAATATAGCACAACACAGAGTCAGAGAGCCTACATGGGTTGAGTCCGTAAAGCGGTATAATCCTTGGAACAGGTATGATCCACAGGGATTGTAAATAATCCATGGCACATGAGTAATCCACGGAACCAGCAGGGAATGCTGGCAGTCTCAGGTTAGGTCAGTCACCGTAGCCATGAAGTAGGTCCGACAAGCATGAGATAGGAATGGAGGCTTATATGGGGACAGCTAGACAGCTACCGAGGGGGGCGTGACAGGTGTATCCCTGATACTGAACAAGCACCTAGGCAGCCTGTGTTTACAGAAATGGTCAAATCCATTCAGATTTTATAGAGAAGAAATCGACAAGAACAAGCCACATTAGCATCATGTAAGGAGAGCGACAGTTGATTGTCCATAGTCACCCCAAGGTATTGCAGTGGCTAATGGGGAGAGCAGAGAGTTATGAAGAGTTATTCAGAGATCATGACCTGGAGGTTAATTACTTGGGATGACCAGCAGTTGGGGTTTTGCTGGGGTTGAGTTTTAGTTGATGAGCACTCATCCATGAAGATATGTGGTACCTAAAGAGGAAAGAAAAGATGAGTTGAGTGTCATAAGCATAGCAGTGGTAAGGCAACCCATGTGAGGATTTGACTTCACCAATAGAGTGGGTATAGAGTCAAGTCAAGTCAAGAGGCTTTTATTGTCATTTTTACTATACACAGTGGTACACAGTACACAGTAAAAACGAAACAACGTTCCTCCGGAACCCTGGTGCTACACTAAACAACAAAACAACAACAGCATAGAGCTACAACACAAACATAAAGTGCATCAAGTGCAACCTGGTGCAAACAGTGCAGACAAACAGTGCAGACAGACAACACAAGACAAGACAAAAGACCAAGTATAGCGCCGACTAGTAAACCTGCTGTATACTTGATTATACAGTACTGTGTAAGAAGAAATGTAAAAACTATACCCAGGAGAGAATACAAACAGAACAGAACAATATAGTGCAAAAAAAACAGCAGCAAGGAGGTGCAAAGACAGCATGTAAACATTCTACTGTAATACAAAGGTGCAAAGACAGCATGTAAACATTCTACTGTAATACAAGGTGCGAGTATAAATAATAATAAATAAATAAATGGTGGTGGAGTGGATCGAGATGAGTGATGATTGTGTTTAGTCCAGTTGGGTAACACACATTTGAATGAGTGTGTGTGTGTGTGAGTGAGTGTGTGTGAGTTCTGTTTCAGTTCTGTGTGTTGAGAAGCCTGATGACTTGGGGAAAGAAACTGTTGCACAGTCTTGTTGTAATGGCCCGAATGCTTGAACCGTTTTCCTGATGGTAGGAGTGTGAAAAGTGTGTGTGTGTGTGTGTGTGATCGTCCACAATGCTGTGTGCTTTGCGGATGCAGCGTGTGGTGTAAATGTCCATGATAGAGGGGAGAGAGACTCCGATGATCTTCTCAGCTGTCCTCACTATCCTCTGTAGGGTCTTGCGATCCGAGACGGTGCAATTCCCAAACCAGGCAGTGATGCAGCTGCTCAGGATGCTCTCAATGGTCCCTCTGTAGAACATGGTCAGGATGGGGGAGGAGGTGGGCTTTCCTCAGCCTTCTCAGGGAGTAGAGACGCTGCTGGGCTTTCTTGGTGATGGAGCTGGTGTTAAGTGACCAGGTGAGGTTGTCTGCCAGATGAACACCAAGGAATTTGGTGCTCTTGACAATCTCCACAGAGGATCCATCAATAATCAGTGGAGATTGGTCGCTCTGTGCTCGCCTGAAGTCCACAACCATCTCTTTCGTTTTGTCCACGTTTAGAGATAGGTTGTTTGCTCCACACCAGGCAGTTAACCATTGCACCTCCTCTCTGTATGCTGACTCGTCGTTCTTGCTGATTAGACCCACCACGGTCGTGTCATCAGCGAACTTGATGATATGATTTGAGCTGTGCATTGCTACACAGTCGTGAGTCAGCAGAGTGAACAGCAGTGGACTGAGTACACAGCCCTGAGGGGCTCCAGTGCTCAGTATGGTGGTGCTGGAGATGCTGTTCCCGATCCGGACTGACTGAGGTCTCCCAGTCAGGAAGTCCAGGATCCAGTTGCAGTTTATATATTTAAATAGTATATTTCTAATCTCTAAACTTTCCTTTTTTTTCAGTACACTACCTGTTCATCACTGCTGTTTATGATCACCAGGTCTGCTCCTCTCCCCTGGCAGTCCTTTCTGCTCTCTACATCTCAGTAGAGATGTAGTAAATACTGGAGCTGAAGTATCTTCATACTGGTGTGTTAATGTCTTTCTCTGAACAGACTAGATCAAAACACAAACCCTGAACCAGTCCAACACTACTGTGTTCACCTGCATGACTAAATCCACTGTCAAACGGTGACAGTTATTATTATATTATTTAATAGTATTTAATATAAAACACCTCAGCAAATCATTTGTTTCTTTATTCTTTATACTTGGAATAATTTATCCAGCTATTCAAACACTATCCCGATGGTAAAGAGTGAAGAAACACTAGTAATGTACAGTATGTATTGTATCTGTGGTTCTAACACCACCAAAATATTCTGTCACCCAGAAACACACAAAATGCCAGAGCAGTGAGAAAGAAGAAAGAGTATGTGAGAAAGAACAGAGAGACATGAATATGGCTATTTTATACTGACATCAAAAGACCATAAAATATGTGCAGAAGGAGAAACACAGATGATTATATGAGGATTATCTGGTGTTGACAGAAACACAGGGGATACAAAATTTGTGTTTTAACCAACTGCAAATGTGCTGCATTACTTTAAATTCAACAAACATTCACTTACTCAGTTGAGAAAGACGTTCCCTTCTCAGCAGCCATGTTGTTGAAAATGGTCTGTAACTGACTTTTTCCCATAGTCAGGTTGTTGTAACTGGTCTGTAACTGGTCTCTGTCTATAGTCAGATTGTTGAAACTGATCTCCAACTGGCCTCTTTCTACAGTCAGGTTATTACATTTGATGCACAGTATGGTGATGACAGTCAGCAAGAAAACAACCAGCAGTAGAAGACAAAACACAGTCACTCTGAAACATCTGTATCCTGAACTGCTGGGTTCTGAAGTTAGAAATCAATCCATCAATCAATCAATCAATTAAATCTGCATAGGATGATGTAATTCATTAAAGTAGTTTGTATGTGTAGATAAATGTGAGTGTGTGAGCATACCTGAAATAATTCCATTATTGCTTCTTGAAATAGTTCCATCATTGCTTCTGGTCACTTGAGTTTCTGGAACTTCATTTGCATATATGTCTTCATACGAATTTTCGTTGTCCTCTGGATCAGCTGCCAGTTCAGTTGTCAGAAATATCTTCTGGTTAATTACTATTACTGTACCTACCATAAAACCATGGAAACACTATAAAGGCAAATATAGATTTGGTTCAATGTTTTAACAAAGGAAGAAAAAGATACTTTACAGAATGTATATTAAAATAATATTTTTTCCAATCTTTACTAATTCATGTAATATCATCCTATTGAAACTGTTTCATGTCTTTTTCAACATTTGGCTATTGATCCAAAAGTATTGAAAACAGAACGAATCAGATTTTACTTCACAAAGACGAAAATCCTTATGAAAAGATAATCAAATATTCTTCTTTTTCTTTTGGCTGCTCTAGTTAGATCATTCATCTTCAAATGACTGTCCTCTACAGCTGACTGCTATAAACCAACCACATGCATGTCTTTCCTCACCACATCTATAAGCCTCTTCCTTGGCTCTCTTCTTTTTCTCCTGCCTGGAGGCTCCATCCTTAGCATTCTTCTTCCCATTGCCTTTACGCCATGTCTCTCCTCTGGACATGACCAAACAATCTCAATTACAGCTCTCTCATCCTTGACTCCCAAAGCATCCTCTAATAAATTTCTTTCTAATTCTGTCTATCGTTGTTACTCCCAATGAATATCTAAGCATCTTCAGCTCTGCTACCTCCAGCTCCACCTCCTGTTTTTTACTCAATTCCATTGTCTCTAAACTATACAACATTTCAGTTCTCATCACAGTCCTATAAACTTCTCACAGATACTCTTCTATCACAAATCACTCCTGCTATTACTCTTCTCCACCCACTCCACCCTGCCTGCAGTCTTTTCTTCACTTTTGTAACACATAACTTCTCTCCATTACTTTGCACTTTTGCCCCCAGATACCTGAACCCCTCCACCATCTCCAGCTGTTCTCCCTGCAACCGCACCCCTCCACTGCCCTCTCTCTTATTCACACACATGTACTCTGTCTTACTCCTACTGACTTTCATTCCCCTTCCTCACCAGCGCATACCTCCACATCTCCAGGAATTTCTCCACCTGCTCCCTACTCTCACCACAAATCACAAAATCATCCTCAAACATTATAGTCCACGGAGACTCCTGTCTGACCTCGTCTGTCAACCTGTCCATCACCACTGCAAACAGGAAAGGGCTCAGAGCCGATCCTTGGTGCAGTCCAACCTCCACCTTGAACCAGTCTGTCATTCCTACTGCACACTTCACTGCTGTCACACTGTCCTCATACATGTCCTGCACCACCCTCACATACTTCTCTGTCACACCAGATTCCTCATACAATACCAATATTATATTTACAATAGAACACAGAAAATTGTTCAATTGTGGAAATGTACCATTTAAAGGAAAACATAACAGTGATTTTGAATTACATTTTAAATTGAGAATTCGATGGCAACAACACGTCTAAAAAAATGTGGGACAGAGTCATGTTTACTTTGGGCATTTGGGAACCAGTTGCTAGAATTTGGGAGAGTAATTTTGTCCTATTCGTGTGTGATACAGGATTCTAGCTGTTCAACAGTCCTGAGTCTTCTCTGGTGTATTTTTTTATTTATTTTTGCTTTTTTGCTAAATGTTTTTAAATGGTAAAATGTCTAAACCAGGCCAGTTCAACACCCAGACTGAAATATGCAAAGTCTTACCTGAAAAAATGGAAGGAAGCATGTTCACCAATTGATGGTGCCTTTCTACAGTATATGTCAAGTCAAGTAGCTTTTATTGTCATTTCAACCATATATATCTGACAGGACAGTGCAAGACAAATACACAAAATAGCACCACCAGTAAACCTGTTGTATATTGCACACTCCAGTGTGCAAGTTGTTTATTCATTGCCACTAATGCACTCCCATACCATCAGTCTCACAGCATTTCTGATATCTGATATAGTCACACATTTGCAGCATAATTGGCTCCATCTCCATAGCAAAAGAGGCTGAGGTTCATGGGTAATGCTGACGGGAAGGCCAAATATAACCCCCCCCTTTTTTTGCAGAAATTTTAGAAATGGGGTTACAGTTTAACTGAAATAATTGTGTGTCTGTAATTAATGCAGTCTCCTTAATTAACCAGTAGAACAGGGCTGGGCAAATAATTTTGATAGGGGGCCACATGAAAATATCTGAACTGTGTTGGAGGGCTGAACCAATGATATCTTGAAATTTATTCTGCTCAATATTAATTTTATCCCATTGAAAAAAGCAGTTAATTATACATTTTTATAAACTGCTAGTAATTAAAGTATTAAAGCGATTAAAGCAAGTGATACAGTTAAAAAAAACAAAAAAACATAACTTTCATTTTATTTTAAACTTGTTAATCTTCACAAATACTAAATAGGTGTTTTGCAGTATGTTAAAAATAAGCAACTGAACAACTTTATACAAAAAGCAATAAGTGCTTTTGATGTTTTCAGTTTAGTTGACTTGTTTAGTGAGAAAAATCCAGTCTGTCTTGGGCTTGAACAAGTGCACTGAAATCTGGCTGAATGTCTGAGGTGGCTATGCGAAGGACAGCTGAGAGGTGATCAACAGTTATAGAGGATCTGTATCAGGATTTGTAAAGTTTTGTAAGAAGCGTTTGTTAAGTTTGCAGCTTGGCTAGCAAAGCCTTTCGACTCCTTTGCACGCTCTTCATCAGATAAGCTTTTATATTTCTCCTCGTGTTTGGTCACGGAGTGGCAATTCAGATTGTAATCTTTAAACACACTGACTTGTGTACCACAAACTAAGCACACGGCTTTACCTTTGACTTCTGTAAATAAATATTTAGCAGTCCATGTCTTGTTGAAAACATGGCATTCGGAATTACCTTTCTTTTTTTAATGTGAGTTGACATTTTTTTTGGGGGGGCAGGGGTAGCTGGCTAGCATCACCTGTCACAGACAGACGAAGATACATTTACATGTGCGGCATTTAACTGACACCCTTACCCAGAGTGACGTACAAAAGTGCTTTGAGTCTCTAGTAATGAATAAATCTAAACTGGTACACAAGATTACAAACTTAATATAAATATAACTCTTGAAATACACACGACCATATGTAAATAATACAGGAATCCACCTGCCACGCCCCCCTCAGTGGCTGTCATGCCACCGCTTTCTCTGAAGTGCCCGGCTTCATCACACACACCTGGGACTCATTAAGCACTCATCCCTGACTCCTACATAAACCCCTCACTCACACTCACTCCCCGTCCGTTATTATATGTTTTTGTTGATATGTGCTGTTCTACGTATCCTTATGTGTTCCTTTCCTTCCGGACTCTACATTCTCTCCACGGCTGTGCTTTCTCCCTAAAGCGCACCTCGGATTACCCCTATCTTCCTGTGCGTTCATTCTTGGACTGTGTAAACCTCGCCCCTCCAGGGTGTACCACGGATATCCCTCTTTGAATTCCTAAGGACTGCCGTGTGTGTGTGTTTGTGTGTATTTCTCTCTCTCACTCTCTTTATTAAACCCAAGCGAGCTGTACTCCGGCTTCCGCATCCCGTTCATTCGCTCCCTGACAGGAACTGAACTGAATTGAAGCATGAACTCAATTTATATTTATATTTATAACTAATAGTGTTTTAATGATTTATAACTATAGATTTATCTATAACATCTCATGTCAGTAGCTCTGCAACTAGTTTGCACAAATTATCTGTTAAAACATTTAGAATTGAAAACTTTTGAAATGTTAAAAATTATACATTTTTGTCTGCATTTTTTGTTTGTTTTATTGAAATCATTTTGCCACAAAGCAGAAAGCAAACACATTTCCCTTTTAGGAACTTTAGCTGTGAAAAGCTTTGGGAATGCCCCATGTTGTCCACGCTCTGAATCAGGTGTAAAACCCAGCCAATAGGCAAGTCGTGACGTCATCCCACTCAACCCACTCAGTACTATCAAGATTTTGAGGAGATCTTTTCGAACCTTAGATTTATGGAGGGAACATGCATTCCTGTCTCAAGGCCCCGTCTTGGGAGCACCTTGTTATTGCATAATGCTAACAACAAACGCATCGCTCACAGGGTGGGGAGCGGTCACGGGTGGCCGCTTCACCCAAGGTTGGTGGGACGATCTACATTTTTCATGGCACATAAACTGCCTGGAGATGATGGCTGTGTTTATGGCACTCCAACACTTCCTCCGAGACCTAAGAGGTCAAATATGTGCTAGTCCGTGCGAACAATACTTCGGTGGTCTCGTACATCAACCGCCAAGGGGGTCTTCGATCAGGCCCCCTGTACAGGCTGGCACATCCGGATCCTCTTGTGGTCCAAAGGGAAACTCCTCTCACTGAGAGCTGTTCACATCCCAGGCTGGTTGAATTGGAGAGCAGACGCCCTTTCAAGGCAAGGGCCGAGGCCGGAGAATAGAGGCTCCACCGTGAGGTGGTGGAGAGATATGGCAGAGATATTGCAAAGCCCAGTTAGATCTCTTTGCGACTCAGGAGACCTCACACTGTCCCCTCTGGTTCTCTCTCTCTCGCCCAGCCCCACTGGGGCTCAACACCATGGTGCAGACATGGCAGAGGCTTTGTCTGTACACCTTCCTTCCCATCGCGCTGCTCCCAGGAGTTCTGGAGAGAATCCGCTAGGATGGAGTACGTCTCCTTCTGGTAGCACCTCATTGGCCAGGCAGACCATGGTTTGCGGAACTGCTGTCCCTCCTCAGGACCTCCTTGGGAAATTCCTCCAACATGGGATCTCCTATCGCAGGCCTCTCTACTGAGGTAGTTGAGACCACCCTCTATTCCAGAGCTCCCTCCACGAGGAGGTCGTATGTCGCTAGATGGCAGCTGTTCTCCACGTGGTGTGAGCACCACAAGTTAGATCCAGTCAACTGCCTGGTTGGGCCAGTTCTGGAGTGCTAACATGAACAGTTTGCTAAAGGGTTGGCCCCATCCACCTTAAAGGTTTATTATTATTATTATTATTGTACCCCACCGGCAGGGCAGTCGCTAGGGAAACATCCTCTCGTGACACATTTCCTGCGCAGCACCCAAAGGCTGACAACTGGGATACGATCCAGAGTGCCTCTGTGGGATTTGGCCATCGTGTTGGCGACTGTATTTGAGCCCCACTTCAAACCTTGTGAGGGTTTGAAGTGCTGAGGTGGCCCTTATATATCTGTTGGTTAAGACCGCCATCCTTTTGGCGATATCCTTCATTAAAAGGATCGGGGACCCACAGACCCTGTTTATGGCCCCATCTCTCCTGGAGCTTACCCCTGGCATGGCCAGTGTGTTCCTCTACCTTAGACCTGGGTATGTACCTAAGATCCCTACGGCTTTCTTTACAACCTGTCATGTTGCAGGCATTCTGCCCTTCTCCCCTACTAGTTCCAGACCAGGGAAGCAGAATCAACTGTGTCCAGTGCGAGCACTGGGAATGTACCTCCACAGGACAAGTCCTTGGAGGAAGTTGGAGCAACTGTTTGTCTGCTATGGCCCTCATAAGAAAGGTTTTCCTGCCAATAAGCAGACTCTCAGTAGATGGATAGTGGATGGGTTTTCGTTTGGTTATGGGTCCTCTGTTCTTCCCAATCCGTTCTGAGTCAAGGCTCATTCAACCCGGAGTATGGTGGCCTCTTTGGCCTTGTCCGCAGGGGTGCCCTTGCAGGACATATGTAATGCTGCAGGTTGGTCCACCTCGTTGACATTTGTCAGGTTTTACGACCTTGACATTAGAGCCACTCCTGGCTCCTCTGTCCTGCAGACTAGTGTTGCCCAGACACTCTAGGCAGGGACTGGTCAGCATGGTGCAATGGTACACTGGTTCCCAAAACAAGTGCTTACCTTCATCTTTTTCAGCTAATGCCGCTACCATCACTCCGCCATTTCGTAGCTTCCTGGTTTACGTGACATTGCCTGCCGATGACGTCATGACTTGCCTATTGGCCGGATTTTACAGGAGAGCGTAGACAATGCGGGGCTTTCCCAAAGAGTTTCGATGCAGCGTTTCATTCCCTCAGGGAACTAGGGTTACATCCAAAACCTACAGACATTATTACTTATTATAAACTCATTAACACAAATATCAGAGACAAAATCGCTTTAGAAATTTAAATGGAAATTCAAAAAACAATATTAGTAAGATCAATTGGGTATTTGTAAGGTTAGGATTCTATATAAAAGTAGAAATATGAGTAGAAATATATAAATCAAGGTTTACAATTTTATGACAGAAATTGATAAGTCATCAAACTTAATTTTTCCTAGAAACAGGATGGAGCTTCACTTGGTTTTCCTTTCAACCAGTAAGTTTATAAAAGCAATAAAAACATTCTAATTAATTTGTGATTTTCACTCAAAAGCAACATTTCACATATTAAGTCTTTTCTCACAAATCCAAATATAATTTATATTACAAGAAACATCATCCCATTTTCCGTTCTCAGGGTGATAGCCAGACACAGCACAGTCCTCATCCCCGATACTGTTTGGTTCACCAGGATTCCAGAACCTAAAAGAAGAGAATTGGTCTTGACCTTTTTGTAGTTTTATTGACCTTTCATCATTACAGGTTTGATTTAAGACAATTTTAACTAAAACTAAAAACTTCATCGTTCCATGATTTTACACACACTGTGACTCACCATATACCTTATACACTATAAACTGAAAATACACATCCATATACAGTGAGGGAAATAATTATTTGATCGACTGCTGATTTTCTAAATGTACCCTCTTACAAAGAAATTAACAGTCTAGATTATTTATGGTAGGTTTATTTTAACAGAGACAGAATATTCTTTTTTTTTCATATAAATTTTACAATTATTTATTTTTATAATTTTTATATTCTTTCTCTCTCTGTTAAAATAAACCTACTATAAAAATTCTGGACTGTTCATTTCTTTGTAAGAGAGTAAATTTAGAAAATCAGCAGTCCATCAAATAATTATTTCCCTCACTGTACCTTATACACCATAAACTGAAAATCTTCTTTTTCTTTCGGCTGCTCCCATTAGGGGTCACCACTGCGGATCATCCGTCTCCATACCACCCTGTCCTCTACACCTGCCTCTTTCACACCAACTACCTGCATGTCTTCCCTCACCACATCTATGAACCTCCTCCTTGGTCTTCCTCTTTTCCTCCTTCCTGGTGGCTCCATCCTCAGCATTCTCCTCCCAATATAACTAATGTCCCTCCTCTGCACATGTCCAAACCATCTCATTCACACCTCCCTCACCTTGTCTCCAAAACATCCAACATGCGCTGTCCCTCTAATAAACTCATTGCTAATCTTGTCCATCCTCGTCACTCCCAACGAAAACCTCAACATCCTCAGCTTACCTCCAGCTCCGCCTCGTGTCTTTTATTCAATGCCACTGTCTCTAACCCATACAACATCGCAGGTCTCACCACAGTCCTATAAACTTTCCCTACTATCACAAATCACTCCTGCTATCACTCTTCTCCACCCACTTCACCCTGCCTGCACTCTTTTCTTCACTTCTCTAACACACTCTCCATTAATTTGCACTGTTGACCCCAGGTACCTGAACTCCACCACCTTCTCCACCTCTTCTCCGTGCAACTGCACCACTCCACTTCGCTCTCTCTCATTTAAGCACATGTACTCTGTCTTACTCCTACTGACTTTCATTCCCCTCCTCTCCAGTGCATATCTCCACCTCTCCAGGCTCTTCTCAACCTGCTCAATACTCTCACCACAAATCACAATATCATCCTCAAACATCATAGTCCAGGGATAATCCTGTCAATCTGGTTAAAAACTCCACTGCCAACTCTCCTAAACATCTCCATGCTTCTACCGGTATGTCATCTGGTCCAACCAACTTTCCACTCTTCATCCTCTTAATCGCTGCTCTCACTTCCTCCTTACTAATTGTTAGATTTTTATCATGCCCAAACGAAACTTAATTCTTGGAGAGGTTTTCCATACGACCTGCTATGCCCGTGGTGCCTTTCTGATATCAGGGAAGATGAAATACACAGCACACAGAATGCATGTTCTTCCTTTTCTGTTTATTGCAGGTAGCAGAACGTATATATACACATACAGAGAAAAGGCTGTCCTAAACTTGTTTCCTGTTTAGACAAAAGGATATACTAGCCGGAGATGTGTGAGCCCAGATAAGGACTCCCTGTTTACCTTACAGACTAACATCGTAAATATTCTATAGACATTGAACAGACAAAGGAGTGTGTGTGTGAGATAGTGTGAACTTCTATTTTGTTAACCTCTTTCCCCTTATGCTCTCCTGCACTTCCTCATTCCACCACCACGTCTCTTTCTCTTTTACTATTTCCAGATGTCACACCAAGTACTTTTCTAGCTGCCTTCCTCATCACTCCCGCAGTAGTTTCCCAATCATCCAGCACCTCTTCACCACCACTGAGCCCCTGTCTGACCTCTTCCCTGAACCTCACACTACACTCTTCCTCCTTCAGTTTTCACCATCTTATTCTTCTTTCAGTCCCCCCTGTTCTTCTTCACCTCTAAATCCATCCTACAGACCACCATCCGATGCAGTCTAACTACACTGTCCCCTGCCAACACCTTACAGTCTCCAATCTCCTTCAGGTTGCATTTCCTACATAGAACATAATCCACCTGTGTGCACCTTATAAGTCCACTCTTATAAGTCACCCTATGATCCTCCTATTCACCACTATTCACCACTGCCATTTCCATCCTTTTAGCAAAATCGACCACCATCTGCCCTTCCACATTCCTCTCCTTTAGGCCATACCTTCCCATAACCTCCTAATCACCTCTGTTTCCTTCACCTACATGTCCATTAAAGTCTGCCCAATAACCAATCATTTATTTCTAGGTACACCATGTACCACTTCATCTATTTCACTCCAGAATCTTTCCTTCTCCATCTCACAGCCGACTTGTGGAGCATAGGCACTGATGACATTTATCATCATCCCTTCAACTTCCACCTTCACGATCATCACCCTATCAGAAACTCTCTTCACCTCCACTACACTCTTACTGTACTCTTCCTTCAGAATCACCCCTACACCATTTCTCTTCCCATCCACACCATAATAGAACAGTTTAAACACCTCCAATGTTCCTGCTCTTACTTCCTTTCCACTTGGTCTCTTGAACACACAACATATTTACCTTTCTCCTCTCCATCATATCAGCTACCTCTCTCCCCTTACCAGTCATAGTGCCAACATTTAAAGTACCAACCTGAACCTCCACTCTCCTCCACTTCTCCTTTCCCTGCCGTCTCTATGGTCTTCTTCCTCCTCTCCTTCTCCTCCTTCGGCCAACAGTAGCCCAATTTCCACCGGTACCCTGTTGGCTAACGATACCTGTGGTGGTCGACCGACCGATCGACCGATCTGGTATGAAATTCTTAATCGTGACCCGCATATTTGATTTGGGACATGTTTTATGCTGGATGCCCTTCCTAGCGCAACTTTCCCCATTTATCCGGGCTTGGGACCGGCA
This sequence comes from Silurus meridionalis, assembly GCF_014805685.1. Lineage (NCBI taxonomy): Eukaryota > Metazoa > Chordata > Actinopteri > Siluriformes > Siluridae > Silurus > Silurus meridionalis. The sequence goes on from NC_060886.1 coordinate 1,654,105, forward strand.
CTAAGAGTGCACTGGCTTGTGCCACCCTAATGGCTGGGTTACACCATAAACTGAAAATTAAGATTAAAAATAAACAGTTGATTGGTAAGAATTTATGGTACCTACAGGTTGTGAAGATGAATGATGATGATGTCATTAGCTAAAACATGCGCAGGTTACTTAACTTCCTGAACAAGTGTTCACCTGTACGTGAGTCATGTTCACATTTGAGAGAATTGCGGCACAGTTCCCAGGCAACCAAATTTAAACCCTCTCCTACAGGTTTTGTTTTGGTTCTTCATGACAGATATTACATGACCATTTTGTATGCAAACTGTGCTCTAACCTGCCAGTGTGAAAGCGTCACATATGCTCTGAGACCTGAGAGTGATTTCTGTGTTCTTAAATGTGATGTGAGAGTGACCATTGAACAAACCCAATTTTTCTCATTCTCTTACCCATTGATCACTGTGGTACCGTCCACCCATTTCCAGGTCCCTTCACTGTCTCTGTCATTTGCACCAATCCAAACACCTTGATTTCTTCTCCACCTCAACAAAGTCCTGGTGTGGAATAACAACTGATTAGATGTTCCCATTCCATGACATACAGGAGAAATATGTCTTTCTTTAATAAATTAATTACATTAATACCACAGCTCAAATCAGGATTTTCTAATCTGATTAATTAGAAGGTGTGCATCATTTTTATAACCATAACATGAACAATACTTTACTATTGATGTGCTCGTTCTAACAGGGAATTGTTTCTATAGTAACAGCTTATTTTTCAATAAACGTCTATAAATATTGTAGTGTGATTCTGGTGTGCAATAATCTAAAGATACAGATCCCATTCAGGCTTCTAACATCAAATAAAGAGTTTAGAAATATGCCATTTAAATATATAATCTCTCAATTTTCCCTTTTTACAGTACACTACCTGTTCCTCACTGTTGTTTATGATCACCAGGTCTGCTCCTCTCCCCTGGCAGTCCTTTCTGCTCTCACTCCAGCTCTTCTTCTCAGTAGAGATGTAGTAAATACTGGAGCTGAAGTATCTCCATCCTGGTCTGTACAGAGCAAAGATCAAACCACAAACCCTGAACCAGTCCAACACTACGATATGTTCATGTTCACCTGCATGACTAAATCCATGCGTCACATTGTGACATTATTTATTACTTCACTATTAAACACCTCAGCCAATCATTTGTTTCTTTATTCTTTATACATGGAAAAATGTATCCAGCTATTCAAACACTGAACCTGATGGTTAAGAGTTAAGAAACATTAGAAATTTACAGTATGTATTGTATCTGTGGTTCTTTCACCACTAAAATATTTTGTCACCCAGAAACAGACAAAATGCCAAAGAAGTAAGAAAGAAGAAAGAGAATGTGAGAAAGAACAGAGACATGAATAAGGCTATTTTATACTGACATCAAAAGACCATAAAATATGTGCAGAAGAAGAAACACAGGTAATTAAACACTGTCCCTGAGGATTATCTGGTGTTCACAGACACACAGCGGATACAAAATTAGTGTTTTAACCAACTGCAAATGTGCTGCATTACTTTAAATTTAACAAACATTCACTTACTCAGTTGAGAAAGACGTTCCTTCTCAGCAGCCATGTTGTTGAAACGGGTCTGTAACTGACTTTTTTCCATATTCAGGTTGTTGAAACTGGTCTGTAACTGACTTTTTTCCATATTCAGGTTGTTGAAACTGGTCTGTAACTGGTCTCTCTATAGTCAGGTTGTTGAAACTGGTCTCCAACTGGCCTCTTTCTACAGTCAGGTTATTAAATTTGACCCACAGTATGGTGATGACAACCAGCAAGAAAACAACCAGCATTAGCAGACAAAACACAGTCACTCTGAAACATCTGTATCCTGAACTGCTGGGTTCTGAAGTTAGAAATCAATCAATCAATCAATTAAATCTGCATAGGATGATGTAATTCATTAAAGTAGTTTGTATGTGTAGATAAATGTGAGTGTGTGAGCATACCTGAAATAATTCCATTATTGCTTCTTGAAATAGTTCCATCATTGCTTCTGGTCACTTGAGTTTCTGGAACTTCATTTGCATATATGTCTTCATACGAATTTTCATTGTCCTTTGGATCAGCTGCCCTGCTATCTGCAGAATCTCCTGAGTAATTTTCATAAACTTCTTCATTCATCTTTCTTTGTGTTCCCTCTCGTAAAGACACTGGATCTACAAAAAGCCTTCAATGTATTTTAGATCTCGATCTCTACAGTCTCCACTGTAGCCTCCAAACTAAGATCAACTCCCTGTGACTACTGTATCTAAAATTTTGTTGTACAGGAAGTAGAAGTCGCATCTTATCCCCCACACAGCAACACATTCAGTAGGTCAGCGCTATAACACTTTGTTTATTGGCTTCCTGTTTGTTTCTCTGTAGCTAGATTTGACCTTTCAAAATCACTCACACTACATTAATAAGCTAATGCCATTTTAAAGACTGACCTCAGAAGGTTCTATCTTTATAGTTTTGTAAAAATGATTAATGCTGACTCAAACAAAACACAAACTATGAAAAACATTAAGGAGAGACGATGTAGGATTTGGAAGCTTCTACCAATTGGTAAATTCAAGATGTTTTTTGAATTTCTCAAAAGTGTCCAGTGAACTTGGTAGCTGTTGGGTATATGTTGTCAGAAATATCTTCTGGTTAATTACTATTACTGTACCTACCATAAAAACATGGAAACACTAGAAAGGCAAATATAGATTGGGTTCAATGTGTAAAAAAAAAAACAGGAAGAAAAAGAAACTTTACAGAATGAATATTAAGACATTTTTTAATGATCTTTTACTAGAACATGTAAAATCATCCTATTGAAACAGTTTTCTGTCTTTTTCAACATTTGCCAATTGATCCAAAAGTATTGGAAAACAGAACGAATCAGATTTTACTTTACAAAGACAAAAATCCGTATGAAAAGATCATCTACTATTCTTCCTTTTCTTCTTCTTCCACTTTTGGCTGCTGGAGCTGGAGGTAGCAGAGCTGAAGATGCTGCAATTTTCAGTGGGTGTGATGAGGTGGTGTGGACTAAAAATAATCTTATTAGAGGGACCTCGCCACACATAGGACGTTACGGAGACAAGGTGAGAGAGATGGAATTGAGGTTGGTTGTTAGATAGGTGTAAAGAAGAAAAGTGTCGCTTATCTATCTTTAATAAATTACATTGATTTATACACAGATCCAATCAGAATTTTTTAATTTGATTGATAAGAATGTGTGCATTAGTTTGTATAACCATAACATAAACACTACTTTTCCTTTTTATAATTAATGCTTTCATCCTAATGTTATTGTTTCCATAGAAATAATTAAGAATATGTACAGCAGATTCTTTTTAAAATCTAAAGCTAATAACAAAAACATAAAATAATTTGCCCATTCAACCATATTAGCATAAGTGAGGTTGGTAGGAAAAGCCTGGCATCCGATCAATGTTCCAGTTTATGCCAAAAATGTTTAACTGGATTGAGATCAGGGCTTTGTGTAGTCCACTAAAAATTGTACAACATTAAACCCATCATTTAACAATTTTTATCTTTATAGCCCCTGTTTTGTTTTTGTTCCTGAAATAGGTTTGGGCCTCTTAGTTAATGAAAATGGAAATGTTAATGCTACAGCATTCTAAGACACCATGTACAGTTGTAAAGTGGTTTAATGATGCGAATGAGAGGGAGATACACACGAGCACACACAGACGCGCACACACACTCACTCATGCACGCACACGGCAGTCCTTCAGCTGAGAAAGTCCGAGGTGCGTTTTGGGGGAAGCGTAGCTGACCCGAGATGCGCGGGGAGGAGAAGCGCAGCCGATACAGGCGATTGAGGAGTCCGGATAAAACGGATAAATAGAGTCCTGTGTGAAAATCCGGACATAAAAACATAGACCGCACGTACAATAGTCCAACACATACAATAACGAACGCTGGGTGAATGTGAGAGAGTGGTTTATGTAGGAGTGGGGTGGAGTGATGAGGAGCTTCAGGTGTGCATGATTAGGCCTGGAGCTCCAGAGAGAGTGGAGGCATGATTGATGATGAGCCCCAGGTGTGTGTGGTTAAACCTGGAGCTCTAGGGAGAGCGGAGGCATAGAGAGCCACCAAAGGGGGCGTGGCAGGTGGATCCCTGACAGCAGTCCTTTCTGCTCTGACTCCAGCGTTTCTTCTTCTTAGCAGAGATGTAGTAAATACTGGAGTTGACGTATCTCCATCCTGGTGTGTTAATGTCTTCCTCTATACACAGCACATATTAAACCACATACCTTTAATAACAGCTCTGCATCATAACCACAAACCCTAAGCCAGTCCATCAAATAATCTACCTGAGTGAATCACTGCGATATGTTTATTTTCACATGCACAACTAAATCCATTGCGCCACACAGTGACAGTATTTAGTATTTTACTATAAAACAACCTCCACTTGGAATGTTATCCAACTATTCAAACACTGCCCATTGATGGTTAATAGAGGTAAAACACTAGTTTTGTATGTAACTGTTCTAACAACCAATAAAAAGCTTACAGAGACAAGAGAAAAAGGAAGTGAGAAAGAACAGGGTCATTAATAAGGGTACTGACCATAAATATTTGCATGTGTGTGCATGTGCTCAATAAGATACTAAGAATTTTAAATACCGCCGGTTACGTTGCCACCTTGGCTAGGCCTAGGGGAGTGTGGGAACAATAACCATTTAGATGTTGCAGGTTGTTTGGACAAAAATAGTAAGACAAGAGGTTAGGGTAGTTATTGCTTCAATGGTGAAGTGTAGTGGTGTAACCAGCAGAAATTTCAATGTGTTCCAAAAGGTGTCATGAAGACTAGACTCACACCAGCTTAAGAACATCTCTAGGTTACGTATGTAACCCTAGTTTCCTGAGGAAATGAGACGTTGCGTCAGAACGCTTTGGGAGCGCAGCCGCATTGTCCATGCTCTGAATAATGTGTGCAAGCAGTCAAAATTGGAGGCAGGCTGTCACCAGAATGGTGATGTCACGACCAGTAAGTATAAAATGCACATGGAGTGAAGCTGACGACAGCTTCTGTAACAGAAAAGGAAGCGCTGAAGGGATGGCAGAGGTGTGATGGAGACGCAGCATCTCGTTCCCTCATGGAATGGTACGGAGAGATAGATAACTCGTAGGAGGATGCAATAGCATCGATAATCCATCTGCTGAGGGTCTGCTTACGAGCAGAAAGGCCTCTCCTCAGAGGGCCGTAGCAAATGAACAATTGTTCTGACTTCCTCCGCAGACTTGTCCTGTGAACATAGCAGTCCATTGCTTGGACTGGGCACAGACGGTTTAATTTGACCTGGTCTGGGGTCTGGAATTGAGGAAGATTGAATGCCTGGAGCCGAACAAGTCGTGAGTCGACCGAGGGCACCTTGAGGACGTAACCCACTCAAAGGTGCAGGAAGGCACTGGCCATGCCTGGAGTGAACTCTGGAAAGCTTCATTTAGGGATGGTTTATTAAATGAGTGTATTTGTTTAACGAGTAAACGCATTATGTTATAAAATAGAACTGCTCATGCCATTTACCTGCAGTAAAGTCCACCATGCTAATCGTGAACTGTACAGTAATTAACTAGCTTTCTCTTAACCTAAATGAACGTTACATCTTGTCGATTGACAACGAAAAACGTTGCATTTGGTGGATCATCAACAAAAAAAGACTAACACGTTTAGTTAAAAGTGATTTAGTTTACATTTTAATTCATTTTAAAAGTGTATAACAAGATTTTCTCTTACCTTTTCACAAGAGCGCGAAAAACAGGTGAAATCCCGAAGCCAGGCTTTGCTTAAATCACGCGATATCGGCGGTGAAGCTCCCGGAAGCGTGTGAGAGTTTGATTGTGTTACGTTATTTTGACATGAGTGAATCTATTAAAAGCTAATTGACCTTATAGAAAATAGTACATGATTTATTCGCGTATATTTAATAAACATAAAATTATATTGTACGGAATGTATGTTACAATTAAGTAAATTAAACATGCAGCAGAATTCATTTTTTTAAGTGTAGTTCCTAGAATAGCAAAGTCCACTAAAGGCGGTAGATCATTTTCACATTTAGCTCCTAAACTCTGGAATAGTCTTCCTGACAGTTCAATAAGTCAGGTCAGGAAATGGTGCAAGTTGGTGAACTTGTGTGTGTAAATGTGTGAAAATATCTGAAGTCGGAGTTGTTTTCTTGCTTCTGGGCACTTTCAGTTCTAAAATTTCATTTATCTAGATTTTTTCTGAAAAAGTTCTATTATTTTTCAGATCAGGTAACCTCCTGTCTGCAAAACATTCTCCAGAGTTTTCATAAATCATTTCACTCATCGCTAATTTTATTCCTTCCTGTCATTGCGCAGGAAGTACAAGAACCTTTTAATGCTTTTTTTAACAGCGGGTTTCTACGGACCCCTCCCCAGCTATGTGAAACTGTGTGTGGTTTTTGCACTTTTTTTTTCCTCTTTTACTTACACCACGAAGTTGAGTCGATATTTCTATTCTTATGTGTATGTGGAAACTAGCTGGCAAATATAGGAAGTATTTTGATTTGATGATTCAACGAAAATGTAATTAAACAAACAAAATTAAAAAAAGCCAGATAAACAAAAGAGAATACACACCTACATAATGTATGAAGGACAGGCATAAATGTGTAATGAATAACCAAAAAAATCTTCATTACAATATTATAATAAATAAAAAAAAACAGGAATATATCAGTCTATTTAAACATAATGGCAATTTAACATAACCAGTCAATTGTCATGTTTTTAGTAGAAAAACAGAAAACCTGTAAAAACTGACAGTAAGCCAAGCTGATAATGGCTGACACTGCAAAATAATCAGACCAAAGCTATGCAGTAACTATACTTGAATATCAACTTTCCTGTACAATCATTAATTAGCCTGGAATCCAGTGCCAATAACTCCCATTATATACAGTAGTTTTAACAGACCAACCATTACACATTTTCCATATGAGTATTTAATCAAAAATAACGCAAAAATGGATATTGTGCAATTGAGAATGAGTTATGAACTCTTGTACTCTGATATTATTCTGCCCTGACAGTAAGCTCTTCACTGTTCCCCTTTCAGCAACTCGAGCTGAGTTGAAACGCTTTGGGGATGTGCCCGAGTGTTAACGATCTGAAGTAATATGTGTAATCAGTTAAAAATTTTACGCTGGCCGTCACCGGTGAGTTGATGTCACAACCATAAAAACATAACATAAAACGCACATGGAGTGAAGCCGGCACCAGCTTCTGTTTGTTCACAAAGCGCTCCGTGTGTATGTGTTGTACTTGTCAATCGTTGTCTCTAAACAAGAAAAAAAACGAAAAATGAAAGCAGGCAAGAAGGTTAAACACACATTCCTGCTGTGCTTAGTGTGCTTGTATGTCTGTGTGCTCGCTTCACTCCCACTGGGCACTCTTTGAGAAGGGTGCCCTAACTCCTCACGGTTCTGGCCCACGGTTCTTGCCGAGGCAGAGCGTCGTGCCAGTTCATGAGGTTCACAGATGCACCTTGCAGAGGGTTTTGAGATGGGCTTGTCTCTATCTTCGATCTCACCTTCTCGTTCCAGCGCTCGCTAGCAGGTTACAAAAGCACGCCTTTCGGCGGATTCTTTCTCCTGTGACAAGCGCATGCAGCTCCACCTCTTTTCCTTTGAGCTAAGGGCTGAAAATGGGCTAAGCCTTTTTCAGCCCACCCCTTAACCCCCGGCTCGACTGTATATTCTTACATCACGGGGCGGAAAGAACATGGGTACGGATCAATGTCACTGGTTGAAGAGACGCTTGCCAGCTGTCTCTCTACCGGAATTGCCTCTTCCTAGAGTGCCTGTGTGGAACCTTGCTGTTGTGTGGCTCTATCCGAGCCCTCCTTTGAGCCACAGTCAAGACTGTGTTCCTCCTGGCCATTTGCTCTCTGAAGAGATTCAGGGATATGCAGGCCCTTTCAGTGGCCCCCTCTTTTCTGGAATTCACTCCAGGCATGACCAGCACAACCTGTTCGGCTCCAGGCATTCTATCTTCCTCCTTTCCAGACCCCAGATTAGGAAAAGCTGAACCGGCTGTGTCCCATGCGAGTGCTGGACACTTACATCCACTGGAGTCTTTGGAGGAAGTCGGAACAGCTGCTCATCTGCTATGGCCCTCTGAGGAGAGGCCTTCCTGCAAACAAGCAGACGCTGAACAGGTGGATTGTCGATGCCATTGCATCTTATTACAAGTCCTCTAATGGCCCTGCTTCATTCGGGGTCAGCGCGCACTCAACCCGGAGTGTGGCAGCCTCTAAGGCTTGGTCCTCTGGACTCTCACTCCAGGACATCTGCAACGATCTGGGCTGGTCCACCCCGCTGACCTATGTCAGGTTCTATAACCTTGTCCTCAGTGCACCTCCTGGCCCTTCTATCCTTCGGCCTAGGCCACTTACTAGGCAGGGATTGATCAGTCTAGCAGTATTGGACTCTTGTACCCAAAGCGTTGTTTATGCAGCTCGAGTTCCTGGAAATGTCTCCAGGTTCATATGTAACCCTGGTTCCCTGAGGGAACGAGACACTGCGTCTCTATGCCACACTGCCGGAATCCATGCAGCGCTTATTTTTACTTCCTTCCTTCTAAGCTAGTTTTAGCTTCACTCCATGTGCTTTTTATAGCTTCCTGGTCATGATGTCACCCCGCTGGTGACGCCGCACTTTTCATTGGACGGATCACACACATGATTCAAAGCTTGGACAACGTGGAAGCGTTCCCAAAGCATTGTTGATGCAGCGTCTTGTTCCCTCAGGGAACCAGGGTTACATACCTAACCTGGAGACGTTTTTTAGCAGAACTGTTTAGAAAGCTTATACTATATACCATACAGATTGTTTCAGATATTAATATATTACAGTATTTCATGTGGAGCAGAATATTACACTGCACATCGGTATAAATATTTCAACTGCACATTTTTTTTTTAACAGTAAGGTTTTTATGAAAAAATTGTATACATATTTAATAGAAGTATCGGTATCGATATCAACAATACGTGTCTAAAAAATATTTGGTATAAGATAGAAAAGAAAATTATTGGTACTGCCTGTTCCTAGTTTTGTCACTACATTCATGCAGGTTGAGTTTTCACTTTTTTTTGTGCTTCAGGCCAGGGCTATAAAGATTGATTAAACTTTTAAAAAATATATATGTATACTCGTTGTCCTTATAAAGTTAATTTTGCCTTGTTGAATAAAATTACATTTCAAGTTAAATGTACCCAAGATTTTAATATTATTGCATCAAAAACTGTTAGTTTAATTAAATAAATATAATTCAATATTAATTAAATGCGGAGAATGTAGAAAAGATAACTATGGTTACATTTCCGCGATCTCTACCCCCTGATGAACACAAACCAGTGAAAAAAGTGGTGGGAAAGAGAGATTGAACCCCTGGCGGGAAACCACCATAAAATGCCAAAGAACACCCCGTTTACAACTCCCCCCTTAAGATGAGCCCATGCTTACCTGTACCTGCAACAGCATAGGAAAGCAAATACCCAGCTATACTATATAAATTTCCTAAAAAATTCATGTAACCTAACCAGGCATTTTCAGCATTCTGTTTCATCTCGACAGATCCTACAGAGTTAGTTGTCCAAAAAGGAAAAGACCTAACCCCAGCACAAAAGCGAGAAATCTCAGAGCAAGCCGACACCGGCCAAACAGAAGTATGCCGTAGTGGAACAAGAAGCCCTAGCAATTAAGTGGGCCGTAGAGGAACTGTGGTACTACCTGGTGGGCAGACACTTCACCCTGATAGCAGATCATGCAGTGAATGGCTAAAGCAAAAGACACACACGTTCATATAAAACAATGGATTATCTCTTGAAGGACTCGTTTCAGGTTCAGCACAGAGTGGGAGCTGACCATGGCAATGCAGACGGCCTCTCCTGGAGCTATTTACTCTGGTCCCAGAACCCACTAACAGTAGGTTTGCAGCTGAGGGGGGTACTGTGATGACAGGACTCTGGCATGCAACCGGTGCAACACACTCTGAAGATGACTGCATGCATAGAGCTGAACGGACAGCGCCAGTTCAGCATTAGTTTTTTTGAAAACCCAAAAAATGTTATAGCACTCTGAATGTACGTTCCACCTAATAAAAGTAAAGTGAACTGGAGAACACACATTACAACAACACACAGTAGGCACACATCCTTCTGCCTGTTTCCTGCTTTAGTGACTACCCTCGTGTCGTTCATCTCTAAATGTGGTTAAAGTAAAAGAGTTACAGTAGTTATTGACTTTAGGAGGACATTTAGTGATCGCTCCCGAATATCACTGGCTGCTACATAGAGATTGTCAAAAACCACAAATTCCTTATTTGTTATGTTACCTATATGTACTGCAAAGTACACAAATATGTTGCAGTGTTGTTGCTTAACTGGGATTTTCAGCATCTGATAAACATAGTGATTCAAACATTTTAAGAGTTTTTTCTTAGTAATTATTATAATTAATATTATTAAAGTAAATCTTATGACCCCACTATTGTTTTTACAATAGTACACAGAACACATATCAAATGTTTTAAATGTGGAAATGTACCATTTAAAGGAAAACCTAACAGTGAATTTGAATTGAGATTTTGATGGCCACAACATGTCTCAAAAAATGTGGGACAGAATCATGTTTACCATTTGGGAAGCAGTTGCTAGAATTTTGGGAGAATAAAATTGTCCTATTCTTGTCTGATACAGGATTCTAGCTGTTCAACAGTTCTAAGTCTTCTCTAGAGTATTTCTTTTTTTGCTTTATATGTCAAATGTTTTTAAATGGTGAAAGGTCTAAACCAGGCCAGTTCAACAGCCAGACTGTTGTAATAGATGCAGTATGCGGTTTAACTTTCATTTTCCTTTCAGCAATTAATGGTGCCTTTCTACAGTATATGTGCAAGCTGCTTATTCCATTCACACTAATGCACTTCCACACCATCAGTCTCACGGCATTTCGTGTTATAGTCACAAAAGTGAATCTTTTAAGTCGTGTTCAGTGTCACAGTTCTTCCTCTTTATTCGTGTCACATAGCAAAGGAGGCTGAGGATCAGTTTATATTAGTGAGTATCTTACATAATATAAAGCAATAAAAACAAGAATAAAATCTCCTTAAATGTTGAGTAATGGAGCTTGAAGATTAAAAAATCAATAACAAAAGAAAAAAAAAAAGTACAGTGTCCGTGGAATCCAGTGGCAGAAAGAAACTTCTGTCTCAGGCACCAAAAAATACATCCAACTGAAATACATTACTCAGTGACACCACAAAAAGAGGGAAAATAAACACAAACCAATAGATTAAATTTCATGACTATATCAAAAATGCTGTGAGACTGGGCTTTTAGAACCCAGGCAGTGTTTTCTATTACAGGATCTGGTCTGTTTTTAATGCAGTGCTGCCTGAGAGCCTGGAGATTTTTACCCTTATTAAATTAAATTGCATATTCTTTAATGATTTTATGTAATGTAGATGATGAGATGATTAAAGTCTTTACAAACATTAATCTGAAACTGTTCCACAATTTGTAGAAATAGGGTCTTTGTGGATTTTCTATGAGAATGTTGATGGAGAAGTATAGAGAAGGACAGAAGGAGTTGCATTGTGTGTTTGTGGATTTAGAGAAAGCGTATGACAGGGTGGAGAGAGGAGTTGTGGTATTGTATGAGGAAGTCAGGTGTGTCAGAGAAGTATGTGAGGGTGGTGCAGGACATGTATGAGGACAGTGTGACAGCAGTGAAGTGTGCAGTAGGAATGACAGACTGGTTCAAGGTGGAGGTTGGACTGCATCAGGGATTGGCTCTGAGCCCTTTCCTTTTACCTGATATGTTGTGTGGATTCGAGACAGTGGCATTAAATAAAAGACAGAAGGTGGAGCTGGAGGTAGCAGAGGTGAAGATGAGGTTTGCATTGGGAGTGACATTTCATTGGGAGTTTTCATGGACAGTATTAGAAATGAGTTTATTAGAGGGACGGCGCATGTAGGACGTATTGGAGACAAAGTGAGAGAGGCGCGATTGAGATGGTTTGGACATGGCAGAGGAGGGACATGGGGTATATTTCGATAGGAGAATGCTGAGAACAGGGGGGTATAGAGAAGGATGATCCGCTGTGGTGACCCCTAATGGGAGAAGCCGAAGAAGAAGAAGAAGAAGAAGAAGGAAGTAGAAGACGAAGGGTTTTTGTAGATTGCTGCCTACCCTTCCATCTGAAAGAATCTGCCTCTCTAAAATACACTTTTGATACCCAGTCCTGTTACTGACATGTTGCCAATTAACATACTTAGTTAAAAAAAATGTTCCTCCAGCTGTTTTTTTTTTTTGTACCACTTACTTTTCAGCCTTTTTTTTTTGCCCTAACTCACCTTTTTTGAAACGTGTTCCAGTCTTAGTTTTTCTCAGTTTAAACATGTGCTAGGTTTTTATGTTCTGTTGTGAATAAAATATGTCCCTATTTTTTGGATTCGGGGTTGAAAACATGTACATGGTTTTGTAAAAATCTCAGGACAGGAAGTTAATGCAACTGCTACAGTGGATAAGAGCTCCAATTGCCATGAACAGTTTTGCGTTCAAGTGTCAGTCAGTGAACAGGTGATAACCTTGACAATGCTGGAACTGGTATTGTGTTTGTTCATTAAATATAAGTTGAGTTGCAGTTATTTTCTTTGTTTTAATAATGAGTTCTGTATTGTCGTGTGGATGTTGTTATGTCATTACGGTTGTGTTTGTTCACTGCTTGTTTATGTTTAACATCAGTATGCTCATAGGTTTTGGTGCAGATGGTTGTAGTTCAACCCATCAGCACTGGGCAAGAACACCCATTACCCCATTGTTGTAAAGTTATGCTTTAATATGTAGAGTTTTGGCAACGGATTATATTTGTTGTGTAACTCCATTATGGACACTGATAATCGAAAGATGGGGCACAAAAGAACTATAATAAATGGACATTTGGTGTCAAGTCAAGTCAAGTTTATTTCTATAGTGCTTTTCACAACAGAAATTGTCTCAAAGCAGCTTTACAGAAATCAACAGTGAGGGTGAATGAGCAGCCATGGCGACTGTGGCAAGGAAAAACTCCCTTAGATGTTATGAGGTAGAAACCTTGAGAGGAACCAGACTCAAAAGGGGAACCCATCCTCATTTGGGTGACATCAAGAGTTTGAACATAAATCTTTCAACAATACAGAACACTGCAGAGTGAGAACTAACATGAGTACTGGAGTATAAGATTATAAGTAAATGTTCTTTCTACAGTCTTTGGTATAAAAGTAGGAGCTACTGACATTTCTGATCATAACAGATCCAGCAACAGTTTCTCCATGCCAGAGCCTTTAAACACTCCCGGAGGTCCAATGTCAAAACTCCACACATGTAGTGGGATCCAATTGGCACTGGTACGTCTCTGGATGGTTCAGGATGATTGCGAGTTCTACTTCTTTAAAGTCCATAATCTTCATGAGGTGGGAGGTGACTGGAGCTGGCCAAACCTCTGGAAGCCTCGGATGGGGAGAGAAAGAGAAGCAGTGGAGAGCAATTAGCATAGCTTCTGTTCATGATATTAACAGCACAAGTTGATAATGTGCATGTGATCAGATGTTCTGGAGCACAAGTTTATGATGTGATGTATGTTATGTGTAGGCTTTGCTAAAAAGATATGTTTTTAATCTACACTTAAACTGGGTGAGTGTGTCTGAGCACCGAACACTGTCAGGAAGACTATTCCAGAGTTTGGGAGCTAAATGTGAAAATGATCTTCCACCTTGTGGTAGAGCAGCCTTACGGGTTCGCCTTCTACCCAAATGATGGCAATACTCGCTGTGATGTTCTGTGTAAAGTGGTGTTTATTTACAGCGTGCTCAAGTGCAAAGTCCAAAACATAGATATAATACCCCAGAAAAGAATAAGTGGCAAAATAACAAAACAAAGACAATTACAGGGAAAGTAAAGAAAATTATCCACCAAATAGGCGCACCTGCTCATGTGCATTCACCACAATAGTTCTCAGCCTCTGTTATCTCCACAATAGATATAGAATAGATCTCGTACGATGTCTGCCCCATCCGCCGTACCACACTGTAGGGCCCCTGCCACTTCATAAGGAGCTTACTCGTTGAGGTGGGCAGCAACAACAGTACTTTCTGTCCTGGTCGTAGCTCTCTGCTACGGGCTTGCTGGTCATACCACGTCTTCTGGTACTTTTGCGCCTTTTGGAGGTTCTCCGCTGCCAGCTTCCTGTAGTTTTCCAAATGATCCCTCATCTCTAGGATGTACTGGACTATGCCCTTTTCAGCCTTATTTCCTGAACAAGGGTCCTCCCAGTTTCTCCAGAGAAGATCCAGAGGTCGTTGGACCTGCCAACCGTACAGGAGCTCGAAGGGTGAGAAGACAGTCAATGCTTGTGGCACCTCCTGGTAGGCAAACAGCAAGAAAGGTAGCCATTTGTCTAAAATAACATCTGCCGGTAGGGTTTCCACAACAGCCACAGTGAGTAGGTATGTCTGCCCGTTTATGGACACATTCACCTCGGTTTGGGGGTACTGTTTCACCTCTCCGTGCACACATTGTAACTTTGTGTGCTGCGTGAAAGACACCCTGGTCACGTGACATCTCTTCACCAGTGACATTGAACTCCCAGTGTCCAACAAAGCCTTCAACTCCTTCCCATTAACGGTCACTGGAATGAGTCGGGGGTTCCCGATACAGTTCACTGTACTGTCCTCCTTCCTTGGGACATAACAAAAACCCGTCAGCTTGGCCTTTCTTGCTGGGCACACAGTTGCTTTGTGTCCTGGCTGTTGGCAATAGTAGCAGATGAGTTTCGGTTCTCTGGTGTCTTTGTCCCCCTTGCTGGCTTGAAGGTGGCGGCGAGATTCTCCAGCGCTTCATCCACTGGTAGAACTCTTCTGGTCACCTTTCACCAGTTGGAAACGACGACTCTCCTGGTGAGCGTTCCGATACTGCTGGGCAAGTTTGGCAGCAGCTAGCCCAGTTCTCGGCTCCCATTTCTTTACCCATATCCTGATCTCGTATGGCAGGACACGGAGAAACTGCTCCAGGATGACCATCTCCCCAATCTCCTCCTTGGTGTGTAGTTCCGGCCGCACCCAACGGCGATACAGGTGCCTCAGCCGATTATCGTCTCTGAGGAGTCTCTGCAACTGGGGTCGTAGTCGCACGAAACCGCTGACGATAGGTTTCAGGAGAAACATTAAACTTCTCCAACAGCGCCTTCTTCAGCTCACTGTAGACCACTGCTTGGTCTTCATCCATCGCCAGGTAGGCCTCCAGTGCTTTCCCGGTCAACAGCGGAACCAGCTGGTAGCTCCATTCGTCCTCCGGCCACTTCCAGGTTCTGGCAAGCCACTCGAACCGATGCAGATAGTTCTCAATGTCTTCCCATGCTGGAAGCTTGGCAACTTGGGCTCGGTTCTGAGCATTGGCTGACTGGTGGGCGTCGGTGTGCTCTGGGCCCTCAGTGCAGTAGCACTTCCACGGGGAGCTGGTGCAGGAAGCTCCAGTTGTGGGCTTCCTGTTGGAGTGTGCGGGACCCTTGGGGACAGGCTAATTCTCCGGGTGCTGGTGTGGGCAGCTCCATTCGTGGGCTCTCCAGGCCCAGTGATGAAGAAGCTGGTTGGATGGCTTGCTGCATGGTCACCTGCAGAGTCTGCAGTGCTTGGAGGTAGCGTTGCTCTTGCTGCTCCTGTGCGTGCATAAACTGCCGGAACACCTCAGCCATCCCTTCTTCGAATGGTTTAATGGGCGGCCCTGCTCCAGTCCTGGATGCCGTACTTGGGTCGTACAGGAGGCAACCAATCCTCCTCTCTTTCTTCCTCAGTTGAATCCACTGTTCCCCAGGCTCCATCTTCATCAGTGGCTGCCTGGGTCTGGGAACGAAGCACCATCCTGGCCTTGCGTCCTTTTGGCACTGTCTTGCGAGTAGCCATCCCACTTCTGACACCAAATGTGGTAGAGCGGCCTTACGGGTTCGCCTTCTACCCAAATGATGGCAATACTCGCTGTGATGTTCCGTGTAAAGTGGTGTTTATTTACAGCGTGCTCAAGTGCAAAGTCCAAAACATAGATATAATACCCCAGAAAAGAATAAGTGGCAAAATAACAAAACAAAGACAATTACAGGGAAAGTAAAGAAAACTATCCACCAAATAGGCGCACCTGCTCATGTGCATTCACCACAATAGTTCTCAGCCTCTGTTATCTCCACAATGCACCACTCCTACGACTCCACCCTGAATTATAGTGGGAGGCTGGTTTATATAGTGTAAACCCCTCCCCTTGGACTCAACCATTTTACCCAAAGGGGTTTGGTATTTTGTAGCCAGTCACAAAATGGCTTAATAACATTGTGAATATCATAATAAATAAATAAACATGACAACAATATTAATACTAATAATAGCACTAATAATGCTAATAACAGAAATTAAGAAATTAATAATAATAACAATAATAATAATCACACAAAAAAAAGTGTCCCTTCAACATAAGCCTGCCGACTTCCGGGTTTACTGCGCATGCGCGACGCAGCGCTGGCCCTTTAAAGCCGGCCGCTATTCAGCGCTCGGTTGGCTGCCATCCAAACCCAACCTGGAAGACCGACGCAGCTAACAGGTGAGCACACAAAGTTTTAGGAAGTCCTTCCGTTTGTGTGTGTGTGTGTGTGTGTGTGTGTGTGGGTGTGGGTGTGTGTGGGTGTGGTGTGTGTGTGTGTGTGTGTGGGTGTGGGTGTGTGGGTGTGTGGTGCGCTTATTGTCCGGGATGAGAGATGAAAGAATGAAGTGAGTGTGTGTGTGTGTGTGTGTGTGTTTGCGAGCGGCGTGCTAGCTGGCGTGCGTGTGCACCCACAGCGCTGTAGCAAGAACCAGAGGAGAAGTGAAAGTGTTGTGTGTATTGTCATGCCGACCATAGGGACAGTTCACTCTGTCACACACCTTTAGTGGACTTTGCTATTCTAGGAACTACTAGAAGCCCAGAGTTTTGAGATCTCAGGGAGCGTGATGGATTGTAGCGTGTTAAAAGACTGGATAGATACATGGAGATAAACTATTTAGTGCTTTATAAGTGAGTAGCAGTAGTTTGTAGTCTATTCGAAAATTAACAGGAAGCCAGTGTAGGGACGATAAGATTGGGGTTATATGGTCATATTTTCTTGACCTTGTAAGAACAAGCTTCTCTGCATCGGATATAGACAACATATTTCTTAGCTTCTAAATATTTCTAAGGTGAAAGAAGGCTGTATTTGTAACTTGGTTGATATGATTTTTAAAAGATAAGTTGCTGTCTAATATAACTCCCAGGTCTTTTACCGTTGAGCTAGTGGTTACAGAACATCCGTCTAAATGCAGGTTGAGCAAAATCTCCGTCTGGGTGTCACCCAGATGAGGACGAGGCTCCCTTGAAAATCTGGTTTCTCTCAATGTTTCTCCTTGTCGAGTTTTTCCTTGTCACTGTTGACAACTGCTCACTCATTAGAGATGAACTTCTAGAAAGTAATGTTTAAATGTAAAATGTATGTTTGTAATCTATATATTTCTGTAAATCTTCTTTGGGACTGTCAGGAATCCCCCTGCAAGGCCCCCTTTGTTGGCTGTCATACCTCTATGCTTCAGGGAATGCCTGCTCCCTCTCTCACGGCCTTTTGCTGGATTATCGATCTCTGCGGGTATTTTGTGTTTGCTCTGCTTTTTTGTTAAAAACACGTTTGCTGATATTCCAGCTTCCGCCTCCATATCCACCGCGTAACAGAGACAATATCCACTGGTAAATTTTGTACAAATTGAATGGTACTGAACTAAATTAAACATTCATTATTATTCGTACAGTGTATTAAGGATTTATAACTATATATTTATCTATAACATCTCGTGTCAGTAAATATTAAATTCTGCTACTGGTTTGCAAAAAATTTGTCAAAACATTTTGAATTAAAAACTGATTAATGAATTATTCATTTTTGCCTGCATATTTTGTTTGTTTTATTGAAAGCATTTTGTCACAAAGCAGAAAGCAAACACATTTATTACTTGTTAAAGACTCTGTAACATAAATAACAGAGACAAAATCTACAAATCGCTTTAGAAATGTAGATAAAAATTTAAAAAACACTTTTAGTAGGATAGATTAGATATTAGTAAAAAAATGAGTAGAAATATATAAATCGAGGTTTACAGGGTTATCACAGAAATCAATAATAGTCATCAAGCGTAACTTTTTTTTTTTCTCCTAGAAACAGGTTGGGGCTTCACTTCATTTCTCTTTCTACCAGTATGTACATCAAAGCAATAAAATTCAACATATGTTTTTCACTCATCTGCAACATTTCACATATTAAGTCTTTTCTCACAGATCCAAATATAATTGTTGTTACAAGAAACATCATCCCATTTTCCGTTTCCAGGGTGAAAGCCAGACACAGCACAGTCCTCATCCCAGTTACTGTTTGGTTCACCCGGATTCCAGAAACTGAAAGAAGAGAATCAGTCTTCATCTTCATTTTATGTAGTTTTACTAAACTTTCATCATTATTATCGGTTTAATTAAAAACAATTTTCATTAAAAACATTATTTTGTCTGAGTCAACGAAACTTCATCGTACAATGATTTTACACACTGTGAATCACCATATACCTTATACACTATACACTGTAAATACACATCCATATACAGTGAGGGAAATAATTATTTCATTATTTGTACGTTTAACCCCTTACAAAGAAATGAACAGTCTAGAATTTTTATGGTAGGTTTATTTTAACAGAGAGAGAATATATATTTTTTTATATAAATTTGATATAATAAATTATTTTAATACATTATGTATTTTTATATTTGTTTTATATTTTTTCTCTCTCTGTTAAAATAAACCTACCATTAAAATTCTAGACTGTTTATTTCTTTGTAAATGGGTAAATCAAATGGGATCAAATAATAGTTTTCCCCATTGTAACTTATACAACATAAACAATAAACTGAAATAGAGATTTTTTTTGAGGACACTGTTGATTGGTAAGAATTCATGGTACCTACAGGTTGTGAAAATGAATGATGATGATGTCATTAGCTACAACATCTACAGGGCAACCAAACTTAAACACTCTCCCACAGGCAGGTTTTGGTTTGGTTCTTCATGACATATTTTACATGAATCTTTTAATGGAAACTGTGCTCTAAACTGCCAGTGTGAATGATATGCTCTAAAACCTGAGAGTGATTTCTGTGTTCTTAAATGTGATGAGAGTGACCATTGAACAAACCCAATTTTTCTTATTCTCTTACCCATTGATTACTGTGGTACCGTCCACCCATTTCCAGGTCCCTTCACTGTCTTTGTCATTTGCACCAATCCAAACACCTTGATTTCTTCTCCACACCTCAACAAAGTCCTGGTGTGGAATAAAAACTGATTAGACGTTCCCGTTTTTTTTTTTTTATGTTTCACAACATGAAGCATGAACAATGTGACGATATGCAGGAGGAACAAAAGTGTCACGTGTCTTTCTTTAAAAAATTAATGATATTTATACCTCATCCTCACGTGACCGATATCCCATTGTTCTCAGGTGTAAATGTTTAGCAATAGATTGAATAAAAAGAGAGAAGTGTAACCATTACTAACTATACATCATTCTAAAGCTTTAAGCCTCAATCAACAATTTCAAATCTCTGTTTTTCAACAAATGTATTTGCTGAATCTGTGTTAGCGGTACACACAAACAACATGCATAAAATATAAATATTGAATAAATGCACTACTTATATTATTATTGTAATAACAAGTTACAAACACACCCACTGCTGCTAATCTCGGTTTATTAGGAAAGATGAGGCTCCACTGAACAACAAGCCGTAAAGCATTTTTGCTCCAACCAAACAAAAGTGTTGTAATTTGGATGGTTATTGTTTTTTTTTTTACTTCACAGAACTTCGATTGCTGTATTGTTTGTATATGTTTTGAAATAACTTTTGCATAAAAAACATATCAACATTGATATTGCTCAAGAAGATGTTATAGATGATCTCATGTCTCGGGCCTGAGTCTACAATCCATAGGCAGGCGTCCAGGTGACGTTTATTATCACGCAAACCTTTTACTTCCAGCCAGTAGAATTATGTAAACAAAATGATTGATAGACAATGTAGCTGTAATGGTTTAGTTTAATTGTAATGGTGATTCTGGTTATATGTTGACCTTTAAGGGCCCCCTTGTGGTGAGAATTGTATATAGTAACTTCTGTATGCCTCGTGTTGAGTTGAGTTTTAATTGGAAAGTGTCATGGCTGAAGAGCAGCTT